>NC_057811.1:123626732-123646131 GCF_018294505.1 Triticum aestivum | reverse complement strand
CCCGACGAGGTACTGCCTCGCCTCGTTCGTCGCCGGTTTTTGTTTAAAAAAACCGTTCGTTTAAAAAAAAACCTAGATCGGTTTTTTTACGGTTTTGTTATTTTATGAGCGTTCACCGAACCGTTCGTTTCGACGAATGCGTTCGTCGGTTTTTCTCTGTTAACGAACGTCCGTTCTCTAACCGTTCGTCCGTTTTTCTTTTTCGTCGGATTTTTCTGCGATTATCTCAGATTCGATTTCTGATCGAATCTTCGTTTCTGTTTAACTTCTCGCTCGTTTATCGGAATCAGGCGATTCAAGCGCCTAGAGTTTCGTCTCGAAATTCTCTTTCCGTTTAGCTTATTCAAACAAGTTTTTGCTACAGTAAAATTTGACCTAGATCCAGATTAGTAAACGAAGCTTCTTTCTTTCGCCGTTTGACTTTCGTTGCTTCTTTCGAGTTGATTCTTTTTGCAAACCGGAGTTCTTAAGTTGAACTTTCTGGTTGGATCTTTCATTCGATTTTTACCTGTGCATTAGATGAGTACTGATTGTATGCTTGTTTGTTTGCGATAGAGTACCCGGAGTGTGCCGCTTGTTACTTCGACTCGTTAGGTTTTGCGGATCATCAGCAAGGCAAGTAACACTTTGGTCATACTTTTCATACCCAGTTTTATTGCATTAGATCTATTCCTCAACCAATTGCATGATTAGGATCTGATTAAATTGTGGGAACTGGGAAGTAGTTGAGGTAGTACCTATTACCTGTTTTCTATTCAAACCCTTGGGAGTTACTTCTACGTTGCTATTATATTGCCATGCTATGCTCGTAGACGTGGATTTGGGTTTGAGAGATATTCATGACAGATGTGAGATGTTTATTAATGGTTCAACTTAAGGTGGCAACTAAAACTCACATCTGGGTGGACTGAGGCACCTGGAGAACCCAGTGTTGTCTGATTTTATAAGGTCCGCCACCCAGGCTCAAAGGGATCATAAGATTGTTCATGCTAGAAACTTCCGTGTGCAGCAACAAGCTATTATGGGCTCTAGCATAGTGGAGTAGGTTACATGATCTCTTGAAAAGGTGGGCTAGCAGATGTAGGGGAAAGTAGGTGTACCGGTCCATCCAGAGTAAAGAGGGATTGTTTCTGAAAGACTGTGTCCCGGTCATCCGTTTCTCAAACATCATGCAGTGCGAGAATCAAGCGGAGGCGATCGAGTCTTGCGGGGAAAAGTGCGCAAACCTCTGCAGAGTGTACAAACTAATCATGGTTAGCCGTGTCCCCGGTTATGGACAACTTGAGTATCTAGTACCTGGATTATCATTTGAATCTCATCACCTTGTTACTTTTAATTACTTTTGTTGGGTTAATGATGACACTTAATTGGGATTGAGTTGGAGGTACCTTCTCAATGTTTAACAACCACCATGATAGTTAAATAAAATTTATTCCTTTGTAGTAGGGAAAAATTGGCTTTTCGCTTAAACTTTAACCGTAGAGCTTTCCACCAACCATATATGCATGTAGTATAGCATTATTATTGTTCATTACTCTCTATGTGTTACTTTGCCAGCATATTCTATGTGCTGACCCGTTTTCGGGCTGCAACGTTTCATGTTGCAGACTTTTCAGACGACGAGTAAGGTGCCTTAGGTCGTGGTCTTATACTCAGTGATGCCGCTGGAGTTGATGGACTCACTTATCTTCCAAGTCTTCCGCTGTTATCGTTATTAGATGGCCTTAAGCCATGATTATCATACTTAATCTCTTTGGAGATATTCGATGTAATAAGTGTGTGATTGCTACTCTGTTATAAATCCTCCATTTGTACTGTGCGTGTCAGCATTACTGATCCAGGGATGACACTGGTGCACAGCAGCACAGACCATTTGAGGTCTGGTCGCTACAAAGTTGGTATCAGAGCACACGCTGACTGTAGGACACGACCACTAAGCTTAAGCCCTAGAAAGCTTCTCTCTTCTCATTTCTGACCCCTCTCCACTTTCTAATCTTTTAGGAATGGCGGATGCAAGGAGCAAGTTCATGCAACCAGAAGAAGACACGCCGTTTGGTCGACACTTGAAGGAAGTCACCAAGTACTTGAACATAGGAATACCAAGCATCACCGGAACCTACAACGCCACATTACCCGAAGAGGAGAGCTGGAAGATTCAAGTTCACATTCCAGGAAGGACGTTTGTGCCAGTTACTGAACCCATAAGATTGGTTTTTGAAGCACCAACCTGGAGTTTAGGGAAGAGCATGGCCGCTCACATCGCGATGGGACGCATTGGAGAAGTCTACCACCAGGAGCTTAAGGATACAATTTACTAGATTTGTGGACGCCGAGACGCGCAATGGGAGATGATCAGAACCAAGAAGGATGGATCAATTGCAGCTTTCATCCAGGAGCAAAACCAACATATTCGTCACCAGGAGAACCAGATGTGCACGGACAAGGAAGAACTGAAGAAGGCATTAACGAAGATCAAGGAGCTCCAAGAAGAACTCAAGGCTACACGCGAGGATTATATGGAGGAAATCATCGCACTAGTAGGGCAGAATGACGACCTGGAGAAGAAGATTGGAGTATTCATGGGAAATCCAGTGCCAAAAGCAGAAGTCGACGAATGCACTTGTCCGGATAACTACATCATAATCGACGACACCGACTCAGAACCAAGTGAAGACGACTTTGTTGATGAAGCTGGAGCGGACATCATGGAGTCTTCGAAGGATTAGAATTTTATTAGACCACCATATCAGTAGTAGTTTTCCCCCATTTAATAGTATAGTTCAAGCACTTTGTAACGCTAGTTAGATCGATTGTTATGCCTTGTTTAAATTGATTGAGTGATATTGATTGATTTGTCTCATGAGCATATGGGTAGTGTTTTCTCTCTAGACCTCATTCTATTCTTAACTCTCATCTTTTCTAAACCTATCAGATGCCTCCGAGACGCGACACCGGATTTGTTTTCCCGCCAGAGATCACCCAGTTGATTCAACAACAGAATGCCCTGATGCAAGTGTTAGTGCAGAACCAAGGCAACAACAACAACAACAACAACCCACCGCCACCACCACCTGTTGATCACTTAGCCCGTTTCTTAAGGCTAAACCCGCCGGTGTTTTCCAGTAGCACCGAGCCGATTGTTGCAGATGATTGCCTCCGCAAAGTTGGAAGGGAGTTGACCACTACAGGATGCACAGATGCGGAAAGAGTGCGTTTTGCCGCACATCAGCTTGATGGACCCGCAGCATCATGGTGGGAGAATTATACAGCCACGCACCCTATAGACACTGTCACATGGGACCAGTTTCAGCAAGCTTTCCGTACAGCTCATGTTTCAGTAGGAGCTATGGCTATGAAGAAGCGTGAGTTTCGTAACCTACGCCAAGGAGGACGCACCGTAGGCCAGTATGTGGAGGATTTCAGTAAGTTAGCACGTTATGCACCAGATGACGTTGCTACAGATGCTGCCAAGCAGGAGAAATTTTTGGAAGGGCTGAATGATGAACTGAGTATGCAGTTGATGGTAGCAAACTTCAACAACTACCAGGAGCTGGTAGATAGAGCTCTCATGATTGAAGGGAAGCAATAGCAGATTGAAAACCGTAAGAGGAAGTATGGACAAGGAAAGTACAATTCTGGAGCCCAGCAGAAGCCACGATTTACCCCGAAGCCGGGAGGACAGTTTCAGCATACCCATGGAGGAGGTACTTCGCACAACCGTAATGGCTCCAAGAATGGAAATGGGAATGGAGGAGGCAACGGACAGAACCACACCAACCCGTCTACCCCAACCAAGAGGGATCTAAGTCACATTACTTGTTTCAAGTGCCAGAAGACTGGACACTATGCTACTGATTGTCCTAAATGTTGGAAATATGCCCTAGAGGCAATAATAAATGGTTATTATTATATTTCTTTGTTCATGGTAATTGTCCATTATTCATGCTATAATTGTATTGTCCGGAAATCGTAATACATGTGTGAATACATAGACAACACCATGTCCCTAGTGAGCCTCTAGTTGACTAGCTCGTTGATCAATAGATGGTTACGGTTTCCTGACCATGGACATTGGATGTCGTTGATAACGAGATCACATCATTAGGAGAATGATGTGATGGACAAGACCCAATCCTAAGCATAGCATAAAAGATCGTGTAGTTTCGTTTGCTAGAGCTTTTCCAATGTCAAGTATCTTTTCCTTAGACCATGAGATCGTGCAACTCCCGGATACCGTAGGAGTGCTTTGGGTGTGCCAAACGTCACAACGTAACTGGGTGACTATAAAGGTGCATTACGGGTATCTCCGAAAGTGTCTGTTGGGTTGGCACGGATCGAGACTGGGATTTGTCACTCCGTGTGACGGAGAGGTATCTCTGGGCCCACTCGGTAATGCATCATCATAATGAGCTCAATGTGACTAAAGCGTTAGTCACGGGATCATGCATTGCGGTACGAGTAAAGAGACTTGCCGGTAACGAGATTGAACAAGGTATTGGGATACCGACGATCGAATCTCGGGCAAGTAACATACCGATTGACAAAGGGAATTGCATACGGATTGATTGAATCCTCGACACCGTGGTTCATCTGATGATATCATCGTGGAACATGTGGGAGCCAACATGGGTATCCAGATCCCGCTGTTGGTTATTGACCGGAGAGGCGTCTCGGTCATGTCTGCATGTCTCCCGAACCCGTAGGGTCTACACACTTAAGGTCCGGTGACGCTAGGGTTGTAGAGATATATGTATGCGGAAACCCGAAAGTTGTTCGGAGTCCCGGATGAGATCCCGGACGTCACGAGAGGTTCCGGAATGGTCCGGAGGTAAATATTTATATATGGGAAGTCTTATTTTGGTCGCCGAAAAAGTTTCGCGCTTTATCGGTATTGTACCGGGAGTGCCGAAAGGGGTCCGGGGGTCCACCCGCCCCGGGGGGCCACATGGGCTGTAAGGGGTGCGCCTTGGCCTATATGGACCAAGGGCACCAGCCCCAAGAGGCCCATGCGCAAGAGATAAGAGAAAAAGGGAGAGTCCTAAAGGGGGAAGGCACCTCCGAGGTGCCTTGGGGGGGAAGGACTCCCCCCTGGCCGCACCCTTCCTTGGAGGAAGGGGCAAGGCTGCGCCCCCCCCCCCCTCTCCCTTGGCCCTATATATAGTGGGGGGAAGGGAGGGCAGCAACATCTAAGCCTTGGGCGCCTCCCTCCTCCCCTGCAACACCTCTCTCTCTCTCTCGCAGAAGCTCGGCGAAGCCCTGCCGGAGACCCGCTACATCCACCACCACGCCGTCGTGCTGTTGGATCTCCATCAACCTCTCCTTCCCCCTTGCTGGATCAAGAAGGAGGAGACGTCGCTGCACCGTACGTGTGTTGAACGCGGAGGTGCCGTCCGTTCGGCACTCGGTCATCGGTGATTTGGATCACGGCGAGTACGACTCCGTCATCCACGTTCATTGGAACGCTTCCGCTCGCGATCTACAAAGGTATGTAGATGCACTCCTTTCCCCTCGTTGCTAGTAGACTCCATAGATGCATCTTGGTGAGCGTAGGAAAATTTTAAAATTATGCTACGAGTCCCAACAGTGGCATCATGAGCCAGGTCTATGCGTAGTTACTATGCACGAGTAGAACACAAAGCAGTTGTGGGCGTTGAGTTTGCCAATTCTTCTTGCCGCTACTAGTCGTTTCTTGTTTCGGCGGCATTGTAGGATGAAGCAGCCCGGACCGACCTTACACGTACGCTTACGTGAGACAGGTTCCACCGACTGACATGCACTAGATGCATAAGGTGGCTAGCGGGTGTCTGTCTCTCCTACTTTAGTCGGAACAGATTCGATGAAAAGGGTCCTTATGAAGGGTAAATAGAAATTGGCAAATCACGTTGTGGTCATACGTAGGTAAGAAACGTTCTTGCTAGAAACCTACAAACCACGTAAAAAACTTGCAACAACAATTAGAGGACGTCTAACTTGTTTTTGCAGCAAGTGCTATGTGATGTGATATGGCCAGAAGATGTGATGAATGATATATGTGATGTATGAGATTGATCATATTCTTGTAATAGGAATCACGACTTGCATGTCGATGAGTATGACAACCGGCAGGAGCCATAGGAGTTGTCTTTATTATTTTGTATGACCTGCGTGTCATTGAATAACGCCATGTAAATTACTTTACTTCGTTGCTAAACGCGTTAGCCATAGAAGTAGAAGTAATCGTTGGCGTGACGACTTCATGAAGACACAATGATGGAGATCATGATGATGGAGATCATGGTGTCATGCCGGTGACGAAGATGATCATGGTGCCCCGAAGATGGAGATCAAAGGAGCATGATGATATTGGCCATATCATGTCACTATTTGATTGCATGTGATGTTTATCATGTTTTTGCATCTTATTTGCTTAGAACGACGGTAGTAAGTAAGATGATCCCTTATAATAATTTCAAGAAAGTGTTCACCCTAACTGTGCACCGTTGCGAAGGTTCGTTGTTTCGAAGCACCACGTGATGATCGGGTGTGATAGATTCTAACGTTCGAATACAACGGGTGTTGACGAGCCTAGCATGTACAGACATGGCCTCGGAACACACGCAATACACTTAGGTTGACTTGACGAGCCTAGAATGTACAGACATGGCCTCGGAACACGGAGGACCGAAAGGTCGAGCATGAGTCGTATAGAAGATACGATCTGTTGGAAATATGCCCTAGAGGCAATAATAAATGGTTATTATTATATTTCTGTGTTCATGATAATAGTCTTTTATTCATGCTATAATTGTATTGTCCGGAAATCGTAATACATGTGTGAATACATAGACCACAACCTGTCCCTAGTAAGCCTCTAGTTGACTAGCTCGTTGATCAACAGATAGTCATGGTTTCCTGACTATGGACATAGGATGTCATTGATAACGGGATCACATCATTAGGAGAATGATGTGATGGACAAGACCCAACTTAAGCATAGCATAAAAGATCGTGTAGTTTCGTTTGCTAGAGCTTTTCCAATGTCAAGTATCTTTTCCTTAGACCATGAGATCGTGCAACTCCCGGATACCGTAGGAGTGCTTTGGGTGTGCCAAACGTCACAACGTAACTGGGTGACTATAAAGGTGCATTACGGGTATCTTCGAAAGTGTCTGTTGGGTTGGCACGGATCGAGACTGGGATTTGTCACTCCGTGTAAACGGAGAGGTATCTCTGGGCCCACTCGGTAATGCATCATCATAATGAGCTCAATGTGACTAAGGCGTTAGTCACGGGATCATGCATTGCGGTACGAGTAAAGAGACTTGCCGGTAACGAGATTGAACAAGGTATTGGGATACCGACGATCGAATCTCGGGCAAGTAACATACCGATTGACAAAGGGAATTGCATACGGATTGATTGAATCCTCGACACCGTGGTTCATCTGATGATATCATCGTGGAACATGTGGGAGCCAACATGGGTATCCAGATCCCGCTGTTGGTTATTGACCGGAGAGGCGTCTCGGTCATGTCTGCATGTCTCCCGAACCCGTAGGGTCTACACACTTAAGGTCCGGTGACGCTAGGGTTGTAGAGATATATGTATGCGGAAACCCGAAAGTTGTTCGGAGTCCCGGATGAGATCCCGGACGTCACGAGAGGTTCCGGAATGGTCCGGAGGTAAAGATTTATATATGGGAAGTCTTATTTTGGTCGCCGGAAAAGTTTCGCGCTTTATCGGTATTGTACCGGGAGTGCCGAAAGGGGTCCGGGGGTCCACCAAGGGGGTCCACCCGCCCCGGGGGGCCACATGGGCTGTAAGGGGTGCGCCTTGGCCTATATGGGCCAAGGACACCAGCCCCAAGAGGCCCATGCGCAAGAGATAAGAGAAAAAGGGAGAGTCCTAAAGGGGGAAGGCACCTCCGAGGTGCCTTGGGGGGGAAGGACTCCCCCCTGGCCGCACCCTTCCTTGGAGGAAGGGGCAAGGCTGCGCCCCCCCTCTCCCTTGGCCCTATATATAGTGGGGGGAAGGGAGGGCAGCAACATCTAAGCCTTGGGCGCCTCCTTCCTCCCCTGCAACACCTCTCTCTCTCTCTCGCAGAAGCTCGGCGAAGCCCTGCCGGAGACCCGCTACATCCACCACCACGCCGTCGTGCTGTTGGATCTCCATCAACCTCTCCTTCCCCCTTGCTGGATCAAGAAGGAGGAGACGTCGCTGCACCGTACGTGTGTTGAACGCGGAGGTGCCGTCCGTTCGGCACTCGGTCATCGGTGATTTGGATCACGGCGAGTACGACTCCGTCATCCACGTTCATTGGAACGCTTCCGCTCGCGATCTACAAAGGTATGTAGATGCACTCCTTTCCCCTCGTTGCTAGTAGACTCCATAGATGCATCTTGGTGAGCGTAGGAAAATTTTAAAATTATGCTACGAGTCCCAACAGTGTCATCATGAGCCAGGTCTATGCGTAGTTACTATGCACGAGTAGAACACAAAGCAGTTGTGGGCGTTGAGTTCGCCAATTCTTCTTGCCGCTACTAGTCGTTTCTTGTTTCGGCGGCATTGTAGGATGAAGCGGCCCGGACTGACCTTACACGTACGCTTACGTGAGACAGGTTCCACCGACTGACATGCACTAGATGCATAAGGTGGCTAGCGGGTGTCTGTCTCTCCTACTTTAGTCGGAACAGATTCGATGAAAAGGGTCCTTATGAAGGGTAAATAGAAATTGGCAAATCACGTTGTGGTCATACGTAGGTAAGAAACGTTCTTGCTAGAAACCTACAAACCACGTAAAAAACTTGCAACAACAATTAGAGGACGTCTAACTTGTTTTTGCAGCAAGTGCTATGTGATGTGATATGGCCAGAAGATGTGATGAATGATATATGTGATGTATGAGATTGATCATATTCTTGTAATAGGAATCACGACTTGCATGTCGATGAGTATGACAACCGGCAGGAGCCATACGAGTTGTCTTTATTATTTTGTATGACCTGCGTGTCATTGAATAACGCCATGTAAATTACTTTACTTTGTTGCTAAACGAGTTAGCCATAGAAGTAGAAGTAATCGTTGGCGTGACGACTTCATGAAGACACAATGATGGAGATCATGGTGTCATGCCGGTGACGAAGATGATCATGGTGCCCCGAAGATGGAGATCAAAGGAGCATGATGATATTGGCCATATCATGTCACTATTTGATTGCATGTGATGTTTATCATGTTTTTGCATCTTATTTGCTTAGAACGACGGTAGTAAGTAAGATGATCCCTTATAATAATTTCAAGAAAGTGTTCACCCTAACTGTGCACCGTTGCGAAGGTTCGTTGTTTCGAAGCACCACGTGATGATCGGGTGTGATAGATTCTAACGTTCGAATACAATGGGTGTTGACGAGCCTAGCATGTACAGACATTGCCTCGGAACACACGCAATACACTTAGGTTGACTTGACGAGCCTAGCATGTACAGACATGGCCTCGGAACACGGAGGACCGAAAGGTCGAGCATGAGTCGTATAGAAGATACGATCAACATGGAGATGTTCACCGATCTTGACTATTCCGTCTCACGTGATGATCGGACACGGCCTAGTTAAACTCGGATCATGTTTCACTTAGATGACTAGAGGATGTCTATCTGAGTGGGAGTTCATAATCAGATGAACTTCATTATCATGAACATAGTCAAAAAGGTATTTGCAAATTATGTCATAGCTTGCGCTTTAGTTCTACTGGTTAAGATATGTTCCTAGAGAAAATTTAGTTGAAAATTGGTAGTAGCAATTATGCGGACTGGGTCCGTAAACTGAGGATTGTCCTCATTGCTGCACAGAAGGCTTATGTCCTTAATGCACCGCTCGGTGTGCTGAACCTCAGCGTCGTCTGTAGATGTTACGAAACATCTGACATACACGTTTTGATGACTACGTGATAGTTCAATGCGGTTTAGAATTGTGGCACCAAAGACGTTTTTGAAACGTCACAGAACATGTGAGATGTTCCGAAGACTAAAATTGGGATTTCAGACTAGTGCCCACGTCAAGAGGTATGAGACCTCTGACAAGTTTCTTAAGCCTGCAAACTAAGGGAGAAAAGCTCAATCGTTGAGTGTGTGCTCAGATTGTCTGAGTGCCACAATCGCTTGAATCGAATGGGAGTTAATCTCCCAGATGAGATAGTGATAGTTCTCCATAGTCACTGCCACCAAGCTAGTAGAGCTTCGTGATGAACTATAACATATCAAGGATAGTTATGATGATCCTTGAGCTATTCGCGATGTTTGACACCGCGAGAGTAGAAATCAAGAAGGAGCATCAATTGTTGATGGTTAGTAAAACCACTAGTTTAAGAAGGGCAAGGGCAAAAGGGATACTTCATGAAACAGCAAGTCGTTTGCTGCTCTAGTGAAGAATCCCAAGGTTGAACCCAAACCCGAGACTAAGTGCTTCTGTAATGAGAGGAACGGTCACTGAAGCAGTACTACCCTAGATACTTGGTAGATGAGAAGGCAGGCAAGGTCAACAGAAGTATATTGGATATACGTTATATGAATGTGTACTTTACTAGTACTCCTAGCAGCACTAGGGTATTAGATACCGGTTCGGTTGCTAAGTGTTAGTAACTCGAAATAAAAGCTGCGGAATAAATGGAGACTAGCTAAAGGTGAGATGACGATATGTGTTGGAGGTGTTTCCAAGGTTGATGTGATCAAGCATCGCATGCTCCCTCTACCATCGAGATTTGGTGTTTGCGTTGAACATGATTGGATTATGTTTACCGCAAAACGGTTATTCATTTAAGGAGAATAATGGTTACTCTGTTTATTTGAATAATACCTTCAATGGTCTTGCACCTAAAATGAATCTCGATACACATGTTCATGCCAAAAAGATATAAGATAGTAATGATAGTACCACATACTTGTGGCACTGCCACTTGAGTCATATTGGTGTAGAACGCATGAAGAAGCTCCATGTAGGTGGATCTTTGGACTCACTCATTTTTGAAAAGATTGAGACATGCGAACCATGTCTATTGGTATATATGCATGAAGAAACTCCATACAGATGGATCGTTTGGACTCACTTGATTATGAATCACTTGAGACATGCAAATCATACCACATGGGCAAAATGACTAAAAGTCCTCGTTTTCAGTGAAATGGAACAAGAGAGCAACTTATTGGAAGTAATACATTTTGATGTACGCAGTCCAATGAGTGCTGAGGCATGCAGTGGATATCGTTATGTTCTTACTTCACAGATGATTTGAGTAGATGCTGAGTGTATTTACTTGATGAAACACTAGTCTGAATTATTGAAAGGTTCAAGTAATTTCAGAGTGAAGTTGAAGATCGTCGTGACAAGAGGATAAAATGTCTGTGATATGATCATAGAGATGAGTATCTGAGATACGAGTTTGGCACACAATTGAGACATTGTGGAAAGTGTTTCACAATTAATGCCGCCTGGAACACCATGGTGTGATGGTGTGTCCGAACATCATAACTGCACCCTATTGGATGTGGTGCATACCATGATGTTTCTTATCAAATTACCACTATCATTTATGGGTTAGGCATTAGAGACAACCACATTCACTTTAAAAGGGGCACCACGCAATTCCGTTGAGACGACACCATTTATAGAAACCTAAGTTGTCGTTTCTTAAAAGTTTGGGGCTGCGATGCTTATGTGAAAAAGTTTCAGGGTGATAAGCTCGAACCCAAAGCGGATAAATGCATCTTCATAGAATACCCAAAAACAGTTGGGTATACCTCCTATTTCAGATCTGGAAGCAAAAGTAATTGCTTCTAGAAACGAGTCCTTTCTCGAGGAAAAGTTTCTCTCGAAAGAATTGAGTGGGAGGATGGTGGAGACTTGATAAGGTTATCGAACCGTCGCTTCAACTAGTGTGTAGCAGGGCACAGGAAGTTGTTCCTGTGGCACCTACACCAATTGAAGTGGAAGCTTATGATAGTGATCATGAAACTTCGGATCAAGTCACTACCAAACCTCGTAGGACGACGAGGATGCGCACTACTTCAGAGTAATGCGTGATCCAGTCTTGGAAGTCATGTTGCTAGACAACAATGAACCTACGAGCTATGGAGAAGCGATGGTGGGCCCATATTCCGACGAATGGCTCGAGGCCATGAAATCCGAGATAGAATCCATGTATCAGAACAAAGCATGGACTTTGGTGAACTTGCCCGATGATCGGCAAGCCATTGAGATAAATGGATCTTTAAGAAGAAGACGGACATGGACGGTAATGTTACCGTCTATGAAGCTCGACTTGTGGCAAAGAGTATTTTCACAAGTTCAAGGAGTTGACTACGATGAGTTTTTCTCATCCGTAGCGATGCTTAGGTCCGTCGGAATCATGTTAGCATTAGCTGCATTTATGAAATCTGGCAGATGGATGTCAAAACAAGTTTCCTTACCAGTTTTCGTAAGGAAAGGTTGTATGTGATACAATCAGAAAGGTTTTGTCGATCCTAAGGATGCTAAAAGGTATGCTAGCTCCAGCGATCCTTCCATGGATTAGAGCAAGCATCTCGGAGTCAGAATATACGCTTTGATGGAGTGATCAAAGTTTTTGGGTTTATACAAAAGTTTGTTGGAAACTTGTATTTACAATAAAGTGAGTGGGAGCGCTACAACATTTCTGATAAGTATATGTGAATGACATATTGTTGATCCAAAATGATGTAAAATTTCTGGAAAGCATAAAGGGTTGTTTGAAAGGAGTTTTTCAAAGGAAGACCTGGATAAAGCTGCTTACATATTGGGCATCAAGATCCATAGAGATAGATCAAGACGCCTGATGATACTTTCAAAAGACAGCACACCTTGACATGATTTTGAAAGAGTTCAAAATAGATCAGCAAAGAAGGAGTTCTTGGCTGTGTTACAAGGTGTGAGTATTGAGTGAGACTCAAGACCTGACCACAGCGGAAGATAGAGAAAGGACGAAGGTCGTCCCCTATGCTTTAGACATAGGCTCTATAGTATGCTATGCTGTGTACCGCACATGTAGTGTGCCTTGCCATGAGTTGGTCAAGAGGGTACAATGGTGATCCGGGAAAGGATCTCATGACAGCGGTCGAACTTATCCTTAGTACCTAGTGGATTAAGGAATTTTCTCGATTATGGAGGTGGAAAGGAGTTCGTCGTAAATGGTTACGTCGATGCGAACTTTGACACTAATCCGGATGACTCTGAGTAGCAAACTGGATTCGTATAGTAGAGCAATTATTTGAAATGGCTCCAAATAGCGCGTGGTAGCATCCACAAGATGACATAGATATTCGTAAAGCACACGGTTCTGAAAGGTTCAGACCCGTTGACTAATAACCTCTCTCACAAGCATAACATGACCAAACCAGAACACATTGAGTGATAATCACATAGTGATGTGAACTAGATTGTTGACTCTAGTAAACTCTTTAGATGTTGGTCACATGGTGATGTGACCAGTGAGTGTTAATCACATGGTGATGTGAACTAGATTATTGACTCTAGTGCAAGTGGGAGACTGTTGGAAATATGCCCTAGAGGCAATAATAAATGGTTATTATTATATTTCTTTGTTCATGGTAATTGTCCATTATTCATGCTATAATTGTATTGTTCGGAAATCGTAATACATGTGTGAATACATAGACAACACCATGTCCCTAGTGAGCCTCTAGTTGACTAGCTCGTTGATCAATAGATGGTTACGGTTTCCTGACCATGGACATTGGATGTCGTTCATAACGGGATCACATCACTAGGAGAATGATGTGATGGACAAGACCCAATCCTAAGCATAGCATAAAAGATCGTGTAGTTTCGTTTGCTAGAGCTTTTCCAATGTCAAGTATCTTTTCCTTAGACCATGAGATCGTGCAACTCCTGGATACCGTAGGAGTGCTTTGGGTGTGCCAAACGTCACAACGTAACTGGGTGACTATAAAGGTGCATTACGGGTATCTCCGAAAGTGTCTGTTGGGTTGGCACGGATCGAGACTGGGATTTGTCACTCCGTGTGACGGAGAGGTATCTCTGGGCCCACTCGGTAATGCATCATCATAATGAGCTCAATGTGACTAAAGCGTTAGTCACGGGATCATGCATTGCGGTACGAGTAAAGAGACTTGCCGGTAACGAGATTGAACAAGGTATTGGGATACCGACGATCGAATCTCGGGCAAGTAACATACCGATTGACAAAGGGAATTGCATACGGATTGATTGAATCCTCGACACCGTGGTTCATCTGATGATATCATCGTGGAACATGTGGGAGCCAACATGGGTATCCAGATCCCGCTGTTGGTTATTGACCGGAGAGGCGTCTCGGTCATGTCTGCATGTCTCCCGAACCCGTAGGGTCTACACACTTAAGGTCCGGTGACGCTAGGGTTGTAGAGATATATGTATGCGGAAACCCGAAAGTTGTTCGGAGTCCCGGATGAGATCCCGGACGTCACGAGAGGTTCCGGAATGGTCCGGAGGTAAAGATTTATATATGGGAAGTCTTATTTTGTTCGCCGGAAAAGTTTCGCGCTTTATCGGTATTGTACCGGGAGTGCCGAAAGGGGTCCGGGGGTCCACCAAGGGGGTCCACCCGCCCCGGGGGGCCACATGGGCTGTAAGGGGTGCGCCTTGGCCTATATGGGCCAAGGTCACCAGCCCCAAGAGGCCCATGCGCAAGAGATAAGAGAAAAAGGGAGAGTCCTAAAGGGGGAAGGCACCTCCGAGGTGCCTTGGGGGGGGGGAGGACTCCCCCCTGGCCGCACCCTTCCTTGGAGGAAGGGGCAAGGCTGCGCCCCCCCTCTCCCTTGGCCCTATATATAGTGGGGGGAAGGGAGGGCAGCAACATCTAAGCCTTGGGCGCCTCCCTCCTCCCCTGCAACACCTCTCTCTCTCTCTCTCTCGCAGAAGCTCGGCGAAGCCCTGCCGGAGACCCGCTACATCCACCACCACGCCGTCGTGCTGTTGGATCTCCATCAACCTCTCCTTCCCCCTTGCTGGATCAAGAAGGAGGAGACGTTGCTGCACCGTACGTGTGTTGAACGCGGAGGTGCCGTCCGTTCGGCACTCGGTCATCGGTGATTTGGATCACGGCGAGTACGACTCCGTCATCCACGTTCATTGGAACGCTTCCGCTCGCGATCTACAAAGGTATGTAGATGCACTCCTTTCCCCTCGTTGCTAGTAGACTCCATAGATGCATCTTGGTGAGCGTAGGAAAATTTTAAAATTATGCTACGAGTCCCAACACTGAAGCCCAAAATGGAAATGGCAATGGAAGCTCTGGGAAGAAGCCGAACCCGTTCAACAAAGGACATGTGAACCACGTGAACGTGGAGGAGGTTGAAGCTTAGCCTGATGCAGTAATAGGTAAGTTTTTGGTTAAGTCATTTACTGCATCCGTTCTTTTCGATACTGGTGCATCGCATTCATACATATCAAGGGGATTCGTGAATAAGTTTAAGATGTCCACCCAAGTTCTCAAAACCCCTATGTTAGTAACCTCGCCAGGAGCAGAGTATATGGCAACCCAAGGATGTTTTCAGATACCATTGGCCATTGGAAGGCATGTTTTCCTCTCAGACCTCATTGTTTTGGAATCGCAAGGTTTGGATGTGATTTTGGGAATGGATTGGCTATCGTTGTATGGAGGAAACATCGATTGTGCCAGCAAGACGATTTTGCTTACCACCCCGGAAGGAAAAAGGATCAAGTATGTATCCCGGCATATGCCGAAGAGGACTCAAATAAATTCCTTATCAGGAGTTGTACAGGAGGAAGTACCAGTGGTGAAGGATTATCCGGATGTATTTCCAGAAGAGTTGCCAGGCATGCCACCAGATAGAGACATTGAGTTCTTGATTGAACTTTTGCCAGGCACAGGGCCAATATCTAAGAGACCGTACAGGATGCCAGCAAAGGATTTGGAGGAAATTAAGAAGCAGATCAAGGAGTTACTGGATAAAGGCTATATTCGCCCAAGTTCGTCACCTTGGGGATCACCAGTACTTCTAGTGGAGAAAAAAGATGGATCGCTGAGGATGGTTGTTGATTACCGAGGGTTGAATGAAGTGACCATCAAAAACAAGTATCCACTGCCGATGATCAATGATTTGTTTGACCGCCTACAAGGAGCTAAAGTATTTTCCAAGATCGATCTACGATCGGGATACCATCAGTTAAAGATTCGAGAGCAGGATATACCTAAGACGGCTTTTACCACCAGATATGGATTGTATGAGTATACCGTTATGTCATTTGGACTGACTAACGCACCTGCCTATTTCATGAACCTGATGAACAAAGTGTTTATGGAGTTTTTGGATAAGTTCGTCGTGGTGTTCATTGATGATATTTTAATCTTTTCCAAGAATGAGGAAGAGCATGAGGAGCATTTGCGATTGGTACTTGAGAAGCTCAGAGAACATCAGTTATATGCCAAGTTCAGCAAGTGTGAATTTTGGCTGAAGGAAGTTGGATTCCTTGGACATGTTATTTCTGGAGAAGGAATAGCAGTAGACCCTGCCAAGGTCGACACAGTGACAAGTTGGGAATCACCCACGACAGTTGGAGAAATCCGGAGTTTTCTTGGACTTGTAGGATACTACCGGAGATTCATCGAGAATTTCTCAAGGATTGCTAAGCCCACGACTGAGCTATTGAAGAAGGACACCAAATTCAATTGGACTGAGGAATGTGAAGCTAGTTTCCAGGAGTTGAAGAAACAATTGGTTACCTCACCAGTGTTGATTCTGCCAGATCAACGCAAGGACTATGAAGTTTACTGCGACGCTTCTCGTCGAGGACTTGGAGCAGTGCTTATGCAGGAAGGAAGAGTTGTGTCATATGCTTCACGACAACTTAAACCCATGAGAAGAATTATGCTACGAATGATTTGGAATTAGCAGCCGTGGTGGATGCATTGAAGACATGGAGACATTTTCTCATCGGGAACCATTGTGAGGTGTACACGGATCACAAGAGTTTGAAGTATATTTTCACGCAGAAGGAGTTAAATCTCAGACAGAGGAGATGGTTGGAGCTCATTAAAGATTATGATATGAGATTGCATTATCACCCTGGAAAGGCTAACGTAGTAGCAGACGCGTTGAGCCGCAAGAGTCATGTCAACACCCTCATGACAGGAGAGTTACCTCAGGAGTTAGCCGAGGACATTCGCGAGCTATGTTTGGAGATAGTCCCAAGAGGCTATTTAGCGACATTGGAGATTCAGTCTACCTTGATGGAAAGGATCAGAGAAGCCCAGAAGACAGACAAGGAGATTGAAGAGATAAAGGAGAAGATGAGCAAAGGAAAAGCCAAGGGATTTCGTGAGGATGAGCACGATACCTTATGGTTTGAGGACCGCGTTTATGTGCCAAATGATCCGGAGATCAGGAAGTTGATTTTGCAAGAAGCCCATGATTCACCGTACTCGATTCACCCAGGGAATACCAAGATGTATTTGGATTTGAAGAATACTTTCTGGTGGACCGGAATGAAGAAGGATATTGCAGAATATGTAGCAGTTTGTGATGTGTGTCAGAGAGTGAAGGCAGAGCATCAGAAGCCAGCAGGATTGCTACAACCATTGCCGATACCCGAATGGAAGTGGGATAAAATAGGCATGGATTTTATCACAGGATTACCCAGGACTCGTTCAGGCTATGACTCAATATGGGTTGTAGTCGACCGTTTGACGAAAGTGGCTCATTTCATTCCAGTAAAGACCACTTACACCAGTGCTAAGTTGGCAAAGATATACATGACCAGGATCGTATGTTTGCATGGAGTTCCAAGGACCATTGTATCAGACAGAGGAACCCAATTTACCTCGAAGTTTTGGAAGCAGTTACATGAAACATTGGGAACCAGGCTGGAATTCAGTACAGCTTTTCACCCGCAGATAGATGGACAGACCAAGAGAGTCAACCAGATTTTGGAGGACATGTTGAGAGCATGTGCACTAGATTATGGATCTAGTTGGGACGACAATTTGCCATATGCGGAGTTTTCGTATAACAACAATTATCAAACCAGTTTGAAGATGGCCCCTTTCGAAGCTTTGTACGGAAGGAGGTGTAGAACACCATTGTTATGGGACGAAGTTGGAGACCGTCAGCTGTTTGGACCAGATTTGATTAAGGAGTCTGAACAGAAAGTGAGGTTGATTCGCGATAGGCTCAAGGTAGCCCAGTCCAGGCAGAAGAGTTATGCTGATTCTAAACGAAAGGAGACAGTTCACGAAGTCAGAGACCGAGTGTATCTTCGAGTATCACCACTTCGAGGAGTGAAGCGCTTTGGAGTTAAGGGAAAGTTAGCGCCCCGTTTTATCGGACCATACAGAGTGTTGGAACGTATGGGAGAGGTTGCCTACAAGCTGGAATTGCCCGAAGGATTGTCTGGAGTTCATGATATATTTCACGTCTCTCAGTTGAAGAAGTGCCACGCAGAGATGGCTGAGATACCACTGAGAGATACCGTGCCACTGGAAGCGATTCAGCTGGAAAGTGATTTGACCTATGAGGAGAAACCAGTTAAGATTCTTGAGTATGCCAGCCGAGTTACCCGCAGCAAGGTTATCAAGTTTTGCAAAGTCTAGTGGAGTCACCACACGGAAGATGAAGCCACCTGGGAGCGAGAGGAAGATCTACGGAAGGACCACTCCCACCTGTTTTCTAGCCAACCCGAATCTCGAGGGCGAGATTCATCTTAAGGGGGGTAGGTTTGTAACATCCCAAATTTTCAATTTGGTATGTTATACATAGATCATCATTGCATATCATATTTTATTGCATTTCGACAAATCCTCGATAAATCCTAAGCAACTCAAGGACCCTCGGAGAGAGTTGGGGATTTTCTCGAATTTTCATATTTGATTTTCATCAAATTATAAAACGAGGATTTTGGTTTTAATTATTTTCTCTCCAGAAAAATATTTCATTTTAAAAATAAACGAGAGGAGAAAATATGACTTCTCCAAAACAATTGAAATATTGGAGGAAAAATGTTAAAATCATTTATTGGATTTTATTTGGATTTTATTTGCAATTTTTATTGCATTAAAAATATTGCATGTTTTCAAAAATTTATTTTGTGTTAAAACAATGTTCACCCTATTCTAGATTTTCTAACTAGACGGGGAAAATTTATTTTATATTTTTCTGACTTTTATTTATTTTTCTATGAATTTTTTTCCGCGGAACGTTTTAAAAAAAAAACTTCGCGACGCCCGACCGGGCCGAAGCCCAGCCGAGCGCCGGCCCACCCCGTCGCCCTCTCCTTCCCCAGCACGGGAGCGCCGCCGCGCCGAGTCCCGCCGCCGCACGCCTCCCCGGCCGCCCCCTCCTCCAAGCCGAGCTCTCCCCCCCCCATATAAATAC
>NC_057811.1:123366937-123626338 GCF_018294505.1 Triticum aestivum | reverse complement strand
CACCCCCGCCAGAGCCCCGCCGGATCTCTGCCCCGACGAGGTACTGCCTCGCCTCGTTCGTCGCCGGTTTTTGTTTTAAAAAAAAACCGTTCGTTTAAAAAAAACCCTAGATCGGTTTTTTTTACGGTTTTGTTATTTTACGAGCGTTCACCGAACCGTTCGTTTCGACGAATGCGTTCGTCGGTTTTTCTCTGTTAACGAACGTCCGTTCTCTAACCGTTCGTCCGTTTTTCTTTTTCGTCGGATTTTTCTGCGATTATCTCAAATTCGATTTCTGATCGAATCTTCGTTTCTGTTTAACTTCTCGCTCGTTTATCGGAATCAGGCGATTCAAGCGCCTAGAGTTTCGTCTCGAAATTCTCTTTTCGTTTAGCCTATTCAAACAAGTTTTTGCTACAGTAAAATTTGACCTAGATCCAGATTAGTAAACGAAGCTTCTTTCTTTCGCCGTTTGACTTTCGTTGCTTCTTTCGAGTTGATTCTTTTTGCAAACCGGAGTTCTTAAGTTGAACTTTCTGGTTGGATCTTTCATTCGAGTTTTACCTGTGCATTAGATGAGTACTGATTGTATGCTTGTTTGTTTGCGATAGAGTACCCGGAGTGTGCCGCTTGTTACTTCGACTCGTTAGGTTTTGCGGATCGTCAGCAAGGCAAGTAACACTTTGGTCATACTTTTCATACCCAGTTTTATTGCATTAGATCTATTCCTCAACCAATTGCATGATTAGGATCTGATTAAATTGTGGGAACTGGGAAGTAGTTGAAGTAGTACCTATTACCTGTTTTCTATTCAAACCCTTGGGAGTTACTTCTACGTTGCTATTATATTTCCATGCTATGCTCGTAGACGTGGATTTGGGTTTGAGAGATATTCATGACAGATGTGAGATGTTTATTAATGGTTCAACTTAAGGTGGCAACTAAAACTCACATCTGGGTGGATTGAGGCACCTGGAGAACCCAGTGTTGTCTGATTTTATAAGGTCCGCCACCCAGGCTCAAAGGGATCATAAGATTGTTCATGCTAGAAACTTCCGTGTGCAGCCACAAGCTATTATGGGCTCTAGCATAGTGGAGTAGGTTACATGATCTCTTGAAGAGGTGGGCTAGCAGATGTAGGGGAAAGTAGGTGTACCGGTCCATCCAGAGTACAGAGGGATTGTTTCTGAAAGACTGTGTCCCGGTCATCCGCTTCTCAAACATCATGCAGTGCGAGAATCAAGCGGAGGCAATCGAGTCTTGTGGGGAAAAGTGTGCAAACCTCTGCAGAGTGTACAAACTAATCATGGTTAGCTGTGTCCCCGGTTATGGACAACTTGAGTATCTAGTACCTGGATTATCATTTGAATCTCATCACCATGTTACTTTTAATTAATTTTGTTGGGTTAATGATGACACTTAATTGGGATTGAGTTGGAGGTACCTTCTCAATGTTTAACAACCACCATGATAGTTAAATAAAATTTATTCCTTTGTAGTAGGGAAAAATTGGCTTTTCGCTTAAACTTTAACCGTAGAGCTTTCCACCAACCATATATGCATGTAGTATAGCATTATTATTGTTCATTACTCTCTATGTGTTACTTTGCCAGCATATTCTATGTGCTGACCCGTTTTCGGGCTGCAACGTTTCATGTTGCAGACTTTTCAGACGACGAGTAAGGTTCCTTAGGTCGTGGTCTTATACTCAGTGATGCCGCTGGAGTTCATGGACTCACTTATCTTCCAAGTCTTTCGCTGTTATCGTTATTAGATGGCCTTAAGCCATGATTATCATACTTAATCTCTTTGGAGATATTTGATGTAATAAGTGTGTGATTGCTACTCTGTTATAAATCCTCCATTTGTACTGTGCGTGTCAGCATTACTGATCCAGGGATGACACTGGTGCACAGCAGCACAGACCATTTGAGGTCTGGTCGCTACAGCCCAGAGATACCTCTCCGATACTCGGAGTGACAAATCCTAATCTCGATCTATGCCAACTCAACAAACACCATCGGAGACACCTGTAGAGCATCTTTATAATCACCCAGTTACGTTGTGACGTTTGATAGCACACAAAGTGTTCCTCCGGTATTCGGGAGTTGCATAATCTCATAGTCATAGGAACATGTATAAGTCATGAAGAAAGCAATAGCAACATACTAAACGATCAAGTTCTAAGCTAACGGAATGGGTCAAGTCAATCACATCGTTCTCTAATGATGTGATCCCATTAATCAAATGACAACTCATGTCTATGGCTAGGAAACTTAACCATCTTTGATTCAACGAGCTAGTCAAGTAGAGGCATACAAGTGACACTCTGTTTGTCTATCTATTCACACATGTACTAAGTTTCTGGTTAATACAATTCTAGCATGAATAATAAACATTTATCATGATATAAGGAAATATAAATAACAACTTTATGATTCCCTCTAGGGCATATTTCCTTCAGTCTCCCACTTGCACTAGAGTCAATAATCTAGTTCACATCGCCATGTGATTTAACACAAATAGTTCACATCGTCATGTGGTTTAACACTCTATAGTTCACATCGCCATGTGACCAATACCCAAAGGGTTTACTAGAGTCAATAATCTAGTTCACATCGCCATGTGATTAACACCCAAAGAGCACTAATGTGTGATCATGTTTTGCTTGTGAGAGAGGTTTAGTCAATGGGTCTGCCACATTCAGATCTGTATGTATTTTGCGAATTTCTATGTCTACAATGCTCTGCATGGAGCTACTCTAGCTAAATGCTCCCACTTTCAATATGTATCCAGCTCGAGACTCAGAGTCATCCAGATAGGTGTCAAAGCTTGCATCGATGTAACTCTTTACGACGAACCCTTTATCACCTCCATAACCGAGAAACATTTCCTTATTCCACTAAGGATAATTTTGACCGTTGTCCAGTGATCCACTCCTGGATCACTATTGTACCCTCTTGCCAAACTCATGGTGAGGTTCACAATAGGTCTGGTACACAGCATTGCATACTTCATAGAACCTATGACTGAGGAATAGGGAATGAATTTTCATTCTCTTTCTATTTTCTGCCGCAGTCGGGTTTTGAGTCTTACTCAACTTCACACCTTGCAACACAGGCAAGAACTCCTTCTTTGACCGTTCCATTTTGAACTACTTCAAAATCTTGTCAAGGTATGTACTCATTGAAAAATCTTATCAAGCGTCTTGATCTATCTCTATAGATCTTGATGCTCAATGTGTAAGTAGCTTCACTGAGGTCTTTCTTTGAAAAATTCCTTCCAAACATTCCTTTATGCTCTCCAGAAAATTCTACATCATTTCTGATCAACAATATGTCACTCACATATACTTATCAGAAAGGCTGTAGTGCTCCCACTCACTTTCTTGTAAATACAGGCTTCACCGCAAGTCTGTATAAAACTATATGCTTTGATCACACTATCAAAACGTATATTCCAACTCCGAGATGCTTGCACCAGTCCATAGATGGATCGCTGGAGCTTTGCATACTTTGTTAGCACCTTTAGGATCGACAAAACCTTCTGGTTGCATCACATACAACTCTTCTTTAAGAAATCCATTAAGGAATGCAGGACATCCATTTGCCAAATTTCATAAAAGTGTGGCAATTGCTAACATGATTCGGACAGACTTTTAAGCATCGATACAAGTGAGAAAATCTCATCATAGTCGACACCTTGAACTTGTCGAAAACCTTTTTGCGACAATTCGAGCTTTGTAGATAGTAACACTACTATCAGCGTCCGTCTTCCTCTTGAAGATCCATTTATTCTCAATGGCTCGCCGATCATCGGGCAAGTCAACCAAAGTCCATACTTTGTTCTTATACATGGATCCCATCTTAGATTTCATGGCCTCAAGCCATTTCGCGGAATCTGGGCTCATCATCACTTCCTCGTAGTTCATAGGTTCGTCATGGTCAAGTAACATGACCTCCAGAACTGGATTACCGTACCACTCTGGTGCGGATCTTACTCTGGTTGACCTACAAGGTTCGGCAGTAACTTGATCTGAAGTTACATGATCATCATCATTAGCTTCCTCACTAATTGGTGTAGGAGTCACAGGAACATATTTCTGTGATGAACTACTTTCCAATAAGGGAGCAGGTACAGTTACCTCATCAAGTTCTACATTCCTCCAACTCACTTCTTTCGAGAGAAACTCCTTCTCTAGAAAGGATCCATTTTTAGCAACGAATATCTTGCATTCGGATCTGTGATAGAAGGTGTGCCCAACAGTCTCCTTTGGATATCCTATGAAGACACATTTCTCCGATTTGGTTTTGAGCTTATCAGGTTGAAGCATTTTCACATAAGCATCGCAGCCCCAAACTTTAAGAAACGATAGCTTAGGTTTCTTTGCCAAACCACAGTTCATACGGTGTCATCTCAACGGATTTAGATGGTGCCCTATTTAACGTGAATGCAGCTGTCTCTAATGCTTAACCTCAAAACGATAGTGGTAAATTGGTAAGAGACATCATAGATCGCACCATATCTAATAAAGTGCGGTTACAATGTTCGGACACACCATTACGCTGTTGGTGTTCTAGGTGGCATGAGTTGCGAAACTTTTCCGCATTGTTTCAAATGAAGACCAAACTCATAACTAAATATTCACCTCCACGATCAGATCGTAGAAACTTTATTTTCTTGTTATGATGATTTTCCACTTCACTCTGAAATTCTTTGAACTTTCCAAATGTTTCAGACTTATGTTTCATCGAGTAGATATACCCATATCTGCTCAAATCATCTGTGAAGGTCAGAAAATAATGATACCCGCTGCGAACCTCAACACTCATCGAACCGCATACATCAGTATGTATTATTTCCAATAAGTCAGTTGCTCGCTCCATTGTTCCGGAGAACGGAGTCTTAATCATCTTGCCCATGAGGTATGGTTCGCAAGCATCAAATGATTCATAATCAAGTGATTCCAAAAGCCCATCAGCATGGAGTTTCTTCATGCGCTTTACACCAATATGACCTCAACGGCAGTCCCACAAATAAGTTGCACAATCATTATTAACTTTGCATCTTTTGGCTTCAATATTATTAATATGTTTATCACTACGATCGAGATCCAACAAACTCTTTTCATTGGGTGTATGACCATCGAAGGTTTTATTCATGTAAACAGATTGACTTAAATGAATAACCGTATTGCAATAAACATGATCAAATCATATTCATGCTCAACACAAACGCCAAATAACATTTATTTAGGTTCAACACTAATCTCGAAAGTATAGGGAGTGTGCGATGATGATCATATCAATCTTGGAACTACTTCTAATAAATTGGACATAGTGACTAGAGAACTTTGTCAATTACTATTTTATCTGGAAGATTAACTCCCACTTGATTCAAGCAATTGCAGTACCCAGACAATCTGAGCACATGCTGACTGGTTGAGCTATTCTCCTCCATCTTGTAGGCAAAGTACTGTCAGAGGTCTCATACCTCTCGACACGAGCATGAGTCTGAAATACTAATTTCAACTCTTGGAACATCTTATATGCTCCATGACATTCAAAATGTTTTCGAAGTCCCGGTTCTAAGCCGTAAAGCATGGTGCACTAAACTATCAAGTAGTCATCATACTGAGCTTTTGTCAAAAATGTTCATAACGTCTGCATTTGCTCCTGCAATAGGTCTGTCACCTAGCGGTGCATCAAGGACATAATTCTTCTGTGCAGCAATGAGGATAATCCTCAGATCACGAACCAAGTCCGCATCATTGCTACTATCATCTTTCAACTTATTTTTCTCTAGGAACATGTCAAAATAAACGGGGAGCTACATCGCGAGCTATTGATCTACAACATAGTTATGCAAATACTATCAGGTACTAGTTATGATAAATTAAAGTTCAATTAATCAAATTACTTAAGAACTCCCACTTAGATAGACATCCCTTTAATCATCTAAGTGATCACGTGATCCATATCAACTAAACCATGTCCGATCATCACGTGAGATGGAGTAGTTTTCAATGGTGAACATCACCATGTTGATCATATCTACTATATGATTCACGCTCGACCTTTCGGTCTCAGTGCCCCGAGGCCATATCTGCATATGCTAGGCTTGTCAAGTTTAACCCGAGTATTCTGCATGTGCAAAAACTGGCTTGCACCCGTTGTGTGTGAACGTAGAGCTTATCACACACGATCATCACGTGGTGTCTCGGCACGACGAACTGTCGCAATGGTGCATACTCAGGGAGAACACTTATACCTTGAAATTTAGTGAGAGATCATCTGACAATGCTACTGCCGAACTAAGCAAAATAAGATGCATAAAGGATAAACATCACATGCAACCAATATAAGTGATATGATATGGCCATCATCATCTTGTGCCTTTGATCTCCATCTCCAAAGCACCGTCATGATCACCATCATCACCGGCGCGACACCTTGATCTCCATCGTAGCATCGTTGTCGTCTCACCTACTATTGCTTCTACGACTATCGCTACCGCTTAGTGATGAAGTAAAGCAATTACATGGCGATTGCATTTCATACAATAAAGCGACAACCATATGGCTCCTGCTAGTTGCCGATAACTCTGTTACAAAACATGATCACCTCATACAATAAAATTTAGCATCATGTCTTGACCATATCATATCACAACATGCCCTGCAAAAACAAGTTAGTCGTCCTCTACTTTGTTGTTGCAAGTTTTACGTGGCTGCTACGGGATGAGCAAGAACCGTTCTTACCTACGCATCAAAACCATAATGATTTTTCGTCAAGTATGTGTTGTTTTAACCTTCAACAAGAACCGGGCGTAGCCACACTCGATTTAACTAAAGTTGGAGAAACTGGCACCCGCCCGCCACCTGTGTGCGAAGCACGTCGGTAGAACCAGTCTCGAGTAAGCATACCCGTAAGGTCGGTCCGGGCCGCTTCATCCAACAATACCGCCAAATAAAACTATGACATGCTGGTAAGCAGTATGACTATGATCACCCACAACTCACTTGTGTTCTACTCGTGCTTATAACATCTACGCATAAACTAGCTCTGATGCCACTGTTGGGGAACGTAGTAATTTCAAAATTTTCCTACGCACACGCAGGATCATGGTGATGCATAGCAACGAGAGGGGAGAGTGTTGTCCATGAACCCTCGTAGACCGTAAGCAGAAGCGTTATGACAACGTGGTTGATGTAGTCGTACGTCTTCACGATCGACCAATCCTAGTACCGAACGTACGGCACCTCCACGATCTGCACATGTTCAGCTCGGTGACATCCCACAAACTCACGATCCAGCAGAGTGTCGAGGGAGAGTTTCTTCAGCACGACGGCATGACGACGGTGATGATGAAGCTACCAGCGCAGGGCTTCGCCTAAGCACTGCAACGATATGACCAAGGTGGAATATGGTGGAGGGGGCACCGCACATGGCTTGGAACAATCAACTTGTGTGTTCTAGGGTGCCCCCTGCCCCCGTATATAAAGGAGCAAGGGGGGAGGCCGGCTGGCCTTGGGGCGTGCCAAGGAGAGGGGGGAGTCCTCCTCCTAGTGGGAGTAGGACTCCCCTTTCCTAGTCCAACTAGGAAGGAGGAAGGGGGAAGGAAGGAGAGGGAGAGAGGGAGGAAAGAGGGGGCGCCGCCCCCCTTCCTTGTCCAATTCGGACTCCCAAGGGGGGGCGGCTAGCCCTAGGCCCTCTCCTTTCTCTCTCCCACAAGGCCCATGTTGGCCCATTAGATCCCCTGGGGGTTCCGATAACCCCCCGACACTCCGATAAATATCCGGTGACCCCCGGAACTCATCCGGTGTCCGAATATAGCCTTCCAATATATCGATGTTTACCTCTTGACCATTTCGAGACTCCTCGTCATGTCCATGATCTTATCCGGGACTCCGAACAAACTTCGGTCATCAAATTACATAACTCATAATACAAATCGTCATCGAACGTTAAGCGTGCGGACCCTACGGGTTCGAGAACTATATAGACATGACCGAGACACATCTCCGATAAATAACCAATACCGGAACCTGGATGCTCATATTGGCTCCTACATATTCTACGAAGATCTTTATCGGTCAAATCGCATAACAACATACATTGTTCCTTTTGTCATCGGTATGTTACTTGCCCGAGATTCGATCGTCGGTATCATCATACCTAGTTCAATCTCGTTACCGGCAAGTCTCTTTACTCATTCCGTAATGCATCATCCCACAACTAACTCATTAGTCACATTGCTTGCAAGGCTTATAGTGATGTGCATTACCGAGAGGGCCCAGAGATACCTCTCCGATACTCGGAGTGATAAATCCTAATCTCAATCTATGCCAACTCAACAAACACCATCGGAGACACCTATAGAGCATCTTTATAATCATCTAGTTACGTTGTGACGTTTGATAGCCAACAAAGTGTTCCTTCGGTATTCGGGAGTTGCATAATCTTATAGTCATAGGAACAGGTATAAGTCATGAGGAAAGCAATAGCAACATACTAAACGATCAAGTGCTAAGCTAACGGAATGGGTCAAGTCAATCACATCATTCTCTAATGATGTGATCCCGTTAATCAAATGACAACTCATGTCTATGGCTAGGAAACTTAACCATCTTTGATTCAACGAGCTAGTCAAGTAGAGGCATACAAGTGACACTCTGTTTGTCTATCTATTCACACATGTACTAAGTTTCTGGTTAATACAATTCTAGCATGAATAATAAACATTTATCATGATATAAGGAAATATAAATAACAACTTTCTTATTGCCTCTAGGGCATATTTCCTTTAGTTTTTTCTATGTATCGACACATGTATCAAGTTTCCGGTTAATACAATTCTAGCATGAATAATAAACATTTATCATGATATAAGGAAATATAAAATAACAAATTTATAGTTGCCTCTAGGGCATATTTCCTTCAGTCTCCCACTTGCACTAGAGTCAATAATCTAGTTCACATCGCCATGTGATTTAACACCAATAGTTCACCTCTTTATGTGATTAACACCCATAGTTCACACCGCCATGTGATCAACACCCAAAGGGTTTACTAGAGTCAATAATCTGGTTCACATCGCTATGTGATTATCACCCAAAGATTACTAAGGTGTGATGATGTTTTGCTTGTGAGAGAAGTTTAGTCAACGGGTCTGCCACATTCAGATCCGTATGTATTTTGCAAATTTCTATGTCTACAATGCTTTGCATAGAGCTACTCTAGCTAATTGCTCCCACTTTCAATATGTATCCAGATTGAGACTCAGAGTCATCCAGATCAGTGTCAAAGCTTGCATCGACGTAACACTTTACGACGAACTCTTTATCACCTCCATAACCGAGAAATATCTCCTTAGTCTTCTAAGGATAATTTTCACCGTTGTCCAGTGATCTATTCCTGGATCACTATTGTACCCTGCTACCTCTTGAGCATGCGTTGGTTTTCCCTTGAAGAGGAAAGGGTGATGCAGCAAAGTAGCGTAAGTATTTCCCTTAGTTTTTGAGAACCATGGTATCAATCCAGTAGGAGAGTACACGCAAATCGCCTAGTACCTGCACAAACAATCAAGAACCTTGCAACCAATGTGATAAAGGGGTTGTCAATCCCTTCACGGCCACTTGCAAAAGTGAGATCTGATAAAGATAATAAGATAAATATTTTTGGTATTTTGTTGTATAGATTGGAAAGTAAAGATTGCAAAATAAATAGTAAACTAGAATTATAGATCAGAAACTTATATGATGTAAAGTAGACCCGGGGGCCATAGGATTCACTAGTGGCTTCTCTCATGATAGCATATATTACGGTGGGTGAACAAATTACTGTCAAGCAATTGATAGAAAAGCGCATAGTTATGAGAATATCTAGGCATGATCATGAACATAGGCATCACGTCCGTGTCAAGTAGACCGAAACGATTCTGCATCTACTACTATTACTCCACACATCGACCGCTATCCAGTATGCATCTAGAGTATTAAGTTCATAAGAACAGAGTAACGCATTAGGCAAGATGACATGATGTAGAGGGATAAACTCAAGCAATATGATATAAACCCCATCTTTTTATCTTCGATGGCAACAATACAATACGTGTCGGTTCCCTTTCTATTACTGGGATCGAGCACCGCAAGATTGAACCCAAAGCTAAGCACTTCTCCCATTGCAAGAAAGATCAATCTAGTAGGCCAAACTAAACCGATAATTCGAAGAGACTTGCAAAGATATCAAATCATGCATATAAGAATTCAGAGAAGAATCAAATATGGTTCATAGATAATCTTGATCATAAACCCACAATTCATCAGATCTCGACAAACACACCGCAAAAAGTATTACATCGAATAGATCTCCAAGAACATCGAGGAGAATTTTGTATTGAGAACCAAAGAGAGAGAGAAGAAGCCATCTAGCTAATAACTATGGACCCAAAGGTCTGTGGTAAACTACTCACACATCATCGGAGAGGCTATGGTGTTGATGTAGAAGCCCTCCGTGATCGAATCCCCCTCCGGCAGATCGCCAGAAAAGGCCCCAAGATGGGATCTCACGGGTACAGAAGGTTGCGGCGGTGGAAAAGTGGTTTCATGGCTCCCCTGGATGTTTTCAGGGTATAAGAGTATATATAGGCGAAAGAAGTAGGTCGGTGGAGCTACGAGGGGGCCACGAGGGTGGGGGCGCGCCCTCCTGCCTCGTGGCTTCCTCGTTGCGTCTCTGACTTCCACTCCAAGTCTCCTGGATTGTGTTTGTTCCAAGATAGATCCTCGCAGAGGTTTTGTTCCGTTTGGATTCCGTTTGATATTCCTTTTCTGCGAAACACTGAAATACGCAAAAAACATCCAAAACAGATAATATAATAGCATGGAACAAAAATAATAGGTTAGTCCCAAAAAACATCCAAAACAGATAATATAATAGCATGGAACAATTAAAAATTATAGATACGTTGGAGACGTATCAAGCATCCCCAAGCTTAATTCCTGCTCGTCCTCGAGTAGGTAAATGATAAAAACAGAATTTTTGATGTGGAATGCTACCTAACATAACTTTAAATGTAATTTTTTATTGTGGCATGAATGTTCAGATCCGAAAGATTCTAGACAAAAGTTTAATATTAACATAAAAATGATAATACTTCAAGCATACTAACTAAGCAATCATGTCTTCTCAAAATAACATAGCCAAAGAAAGCTCATCCCTACAAAATCATATAGTTTGTCCATGCTTCATTTTCATCACACAAAATGCTCTCATCATGCACAACCCCGATGACAAGCCAAGCAATTGTTTCATACTTTAGTATTCTCAAACTTTTTCAACTTTCATGCAATACATGAGCGCGAGCCATGGACATAGCACTATGGGTGGAAAAGAATATGATGATGGAGGTTGTGTGGAGAAGACAAAAAAGGAGAAGATCTCACATCGACGCGGCTAATCAACGGGCTATGGAGATGCCCATCAATTGATGTTAATGCGAGGAGTAGGGATTGCCATGCAACAGATGCACTAGAGCTATAAATGTATGAAAGCTCAGCAAAAGAAACTAAGTGGGTGTGCATCCAACTTGCTTGCTCACGAAGACCTAGGGCATTTGAGGAAGCCCATTGTTGGAATATACAAGCCAAGTTCTATAATGAAAAATTCCCACTAGTATTTGAATGTGACAAAAGAAGAGACTCTCTATCATGAAGATCATGGTGCTACTTTGAAGCACAAGTGTGGAAAAAGGATAGTAGCATTGTCCCTTCTCTCTTTTTCTCTCATTTTTTTGGGCCTTCTCTTTTTTTATTTGGCCTTTCTCTTTTTTCTGGCCTTTCTCGTTTTTTATTTGGACTTTCTCTTTTTATTTTTTTATTTCCTCACACGGGACAATGCTCTAATAATGATGATCATCACACTTCTATTTATTTACAACTCAAGGATTACAACTCGATACTAGGACAAAATATGACTCTATATGAGTGCCTCCGGCGGTGTACCGGGATAGGCAATGAATCAAGAGTGACATGTATGAAAAATTATGCATGGTGGCCTTGCCACAAATACGATGTCAACTACATGATCATGCAAGGCAATATGACAATGATGAAGCGTGTCGTAATAAACGGAACGGTGGAAAGTTGCATGGCAATATATCTCGGAATGGCTATGGAAATGCCATAATAGGTAGGTATGGTGGCTGTTTTGTGGAAGATACAAGGAGGTTTATGTGTGATAGAGCGTATCATATCACGGGGTTTGGATGCACCGGCGAAGTTTGCACCAACTCTTAAGGTGAGAAGTGGCAATGCACGGTACCGAAGAGGCTAGCAATGATGGAAGGGTGAGAGTGTGTATAATCCATGGACTCAACATTAGTCATAAAGAACTCTCATACTTATTGAAAAAATCTACAAGTCATCAAAACCAAGCACTACGCACATGCTCCTAGGGGGGTAGATTGGTAGGAAAAGACCATCGCTCGTCCCCGACCGCCACTCATAAGGAGGACAATCAAAGAAACACCCCATGCTTCAAATTTGTTACACAATGGTTACCATACGTGCATGCTATGGGACTTGCAAACTTCAACACAAGTATTTCTCAAATTCACAATTACTCAACTAGCATGGCTCTAATATTACCATCTTCATATCTCAAAACAATCATCAAGTATCAAACTTCTCATAGTATTCAATGCACTCTATATGGAAGTTTTCATTATACCCATCTTGGATGCCCATCATATTAGGACTAATTTTATAGCCAAAGAAAATTACCATGCTGTTCTAAAATACTCTCAAAATAATATAGTGAAGCATGAGAGATCAATAATTTCTATAAAATAAAACCACCACCGTGCTCTAAAAAGATATAAGTGAAGCACATAGAGTATTCTAATAAATTCCGATTCATGTGTGTCTCTCCCAAAAGGTTTGTACAGCAAGGATGATTGTGGTAAACAAAAAAGCAAAGACTCAAATCATACAAGACGCTCCAAGCAAAACACATATCATGTGGTGAATAAAAATATAGCCTCAAGTAAAGTTACCGTTAGACGAAGACGAAAGAGGGGATGCCTTCCGGGGCATCCCCAAGCTTAGGCTTTTGGTTGTCATTGAATTTTACATTGGGGTGCCTTGGGAATCCCCAAGCTTAGGCTCTTTCCACTCCTTATTCCGAGATCCATCAAATCTTTACCAAAAACTTGAAAACATCACAACACAAAACTTAAACAGAAAATCTCATGAGCTCCGTTAGTGTAAGAAAACAAACCACCACTTTAAGTTACTGTAATGAATTCATTCTTTATTTATATTGGTGTTAAACCTACTGTATTCCAACTTCTCTATGGTTCATACCCCTCGATACTAGCCATAGATTCATCAAAATAAGCAAACAACACACGAAAAACAGAATCTGTCAAAAACAGAACAGTCTGTAGTAATCTTTATGAAACCTATACTTATGGAACTCCAAAAATTCTGAAATAAATTGGTAGACGTGAGGTATTTATCTATTAATCATCTTCAAAAAGAATCAACCTAAAATCACTCTCCAGTAAAAAATGGCAGATAATCTCGTGAGCGCTAAAGTTTCTGTTTTTTACAGCAAGATCACAAAGACTTCACCCAAGTCTTCCCAAAGGTTCTACTTGGCACAAGCAATAATTAAAACATTAAACCACATCTAAACAGAGGCTAGATGAATTATTTATTACTAAACAGGAACAAAAAGCAAGGAACAAAAATAAAATTGGGTTGCCTCCCAACAAGCGCTATCGTTTAACGCCCCTAGCTAGGCATAAAAACAAGAATAGATCTAGGTATTGCTATCTTTGGTGTTGGGAAAGAAAAGAGAAAAATTCTTATCTTAGCATTTATCTTTCTATTTTGAGAAAGCACGTGGCCATTAATGGTGGAAGAAAGATTAATCACGCTATGGAAATTTGCATCTAAGCTAGCCTTCATCTCTTTGATAATTTCATTTTGATAAAAGCGCAAAAGAGAGGTGGATTCAACCTTCTCACTCATGGGGTGCCCAAATATAGTTTTCATCTTTTCATAGGTATCTATGGAATCCCCCTCAACAAAACCTTCTTCAAAAATAGAATCTAGAACTTGCTTGAACGAAGAGGGTAAGCCAACATAAAAGCTTTTTAGGTATATCTCAATTTGATATTGGGGCACATAGCTTGCTTGGATCCTTAATAGCCTATCCCAAGCATCTTTCAAAGACTCATCAAGTAGATAACGAAAAATTCCGGGATCATATTCATCAAAATTATTCAAACCCTCATTGATAACCCCGGTAGGTCTTTCCATAGCATCATTATTTATGAGTTTAGAGAGGACAAAGGGACTATCCAAAGTACTAAAACCCGGGAGAGAACCCTTCGCCCTTTTTGATTCGGCCATGGCGAAAGAAAAGCAAACGGGAAAGAGGCGAAGAAAAGGCAAAGGTGAAGTGGGGGAGAGGAAAACGAGAGGCAAATGGCAAATAATGTAATGCGAGGGAGAAGAGTTTGTGATGGGTACTTGGTGTGTCTTGATTTGTGCGTAGATCTCCCCGGCAATGGCGCCAGAAATGGCTAGTTGACGGGAGAACAAATCTTGAATTGACTTGGCGCAAATCTCCCCGGCAACGGCGCCAGAAATCCTTCTTGCTACCTCTTGAGCATGCGTTGGTTATCCCTTGAAGATGAAAGGGTGATGCAGCAAAGTAGCATAAGTATTTCCCTCAGTTTTTTAGAACCAAGGTATCAATCCAGTAGGATACTACACGCAAATTGCCTAGTACCTGCACAAACAATCAACAACCTTGCAACCAACGCGATAAAGGGGTTGTCAATCCCTTCACGGCCACTTGCAAAAGTGAGATCTGATAAAGATAATAAGATAAATATTTTTGATATTTTGTTGTATAGATTGGAAAGTAAAGATTGCAAAATAAATAGTAACTAGAATTATAGATCGGAAACTTATATGATGTAAAGTAGACCCGGGGGCCATAGGTTTCACTTGTGGCTTCTCTCATGATAGCATATATTACGGTGGGTGAACAAATTACTGCCGAGCAATTGATAGAAAAGCGCATAGTTATGAGAATACCTAGGCATGATCATGAACATAGGCATCACGTCCGTGTCAAGTAGACCGAAACGATTCTGCATCTACTACTATTACTCCGCACATCGACCGCTATCCAGCATGCATCTAGAGTATTAAGTTAATAAGAACAGAGTAACGCATTAGGCAAGATGACATGATGTAGTGGGATAAACTCAAGCCATATGATATAAACCCCGTCTTTTTATCCTCGATGGCAAAAATACAATACATGTCGGTTCCCTTTATGTCACTGGGATCGAGCACCGCAAGATTGAACCCAAAGCTAAGCACTTCTCCCATTGCAAGAAAGATCAATCTAGTAGGCCAAACTAAACCAATAATTCGAAGAGACTTGCAAAGATATCAAATCATGCATATAAGAATTCAGAGAAGAATCAAATATTGTTCATAGATAATCTTGATCATAAACCCACAATTCATCGGATCTCGACAAACACACCGCAAAAGGTATTACATCGATAAATCTTTGTCAGTGTCAAAACCGACGGATCTCGGGTAGGGGGTCCCGAACTGTGCGTCTAAGGTCGATGGTAACAGGAGACAGGGGACACAATGTTTACCCAGGTTCGGGCCCTCTCTATGGAGGTAACACCCTACTTCCTGCTTGATTGATCTTGATGAATATGAGTATTACAAGAGTTGATCTACCACGAGATCGTAATGGCTAAAACCCTAGAAGTCTAGCCTGTATGATTATGATTGTCCCCTATGGACTAAACCCTCCGGTTTATATAGACACCGGAGGGGACTAGTGTCGGTGTCAAAACCGGCGGATCTCGGATAGGGCGTCCCGAACTGTGCATCTAGGATCGATGGTAACAGGAGACGGGGGACACGATGTTTACCCAGGTTCGGGCCCTCTCTATGGAGGTAATACCCTACTTCCTGCTTGATTTATCTTGATGGATATGAGTATTACAAGAGTTGATCTACCACGAGATCGTAATGGCTAAACCCTAGAAGTCTAGCCTATGTGAATATGGTAATGAGTATATCTATCCGGAGTACTCTCTCCGGTTTATGTAGACACCGGAGAGATCTAGGGTTACATGGAGTCGGTTACATCAAAGGGAATCTTCATAGTCGGTTGCCAAGCTTGCCTTCCACGCCAAGTAGAGTCTAGTCCGGACACGGCTATAGTCTTCGGCCTTCATGTCTTCACAGCCCATCAGTCCGGCCCATGGCTAACAGGTCGGATGCCCGAGGACCCCTTAGTCCAGGACTCCCTCAGTAGCCCCTGAACCTGGCTTCAATGACGAGGAGTCCGGCGTGCAGATTGTCTTCGGCATTGCAAGGCGGGTTCCCCTTTTTCCGAACTCCATGATAGTCTTCGGATGTGATGATTGTATCCGGACCTATAACGCATACCACACACAACCGCAGAGAGAACATAATATTTGCACGAATCTAATCTGCTGACAGTTTTTTACAACACGACATCACGTCTGTCCGGTCGTAATTTTGAACCGTTCTTCATCTGCTATCCCACGTTCCAAGACGCGGTTGCTATTGGCACGTCTTGTCGAAGCAGAGATCATGTCCCCTTATTGCGGGATTCTCATCAATGCAGGCGTGGGCGACCCAACCGTGCCGTTTGCACGGCCCTTGGGAATAGGCGAGTTTAAGGCGAGTGGGGAGGCGCTTGATATTCATGGCCTTTATAAGGGGATAAGGATTCCCTTTCTTTACCCACACCTCGGTTCCTCCTCAGCCCTTCCGTCCCTGAGCTCCAGCGCCCAAGCTTTAACTTTTCCCTTGCTCGAGAAAGCACTCCAAAGATGTCCGAATCTGGAGCTAGAGGTAAGTGGATGGCCTCTTCCATCAAGAAGAAGGATATCAAGGAGCTCCGGGAGGCCGGGTATCTAGCCAAGGAGATCGCTCATCGACTCCCGGCCAAGGGACAGATCGTCCCTACTCCCAAACCCCACGAGAGGGTTGAGTTTCTTACACATTTTGTCCGCGGGCTGGGTATCCCTCTTCACCCATTCGTCCGTGGGTTGATGTTTTACTATGGGCTGGATTTTCATGACCTAGCCCCCAACTTCATCCTCAACATTTCGACATTTATCGTCGTTTGTGAGGCTTTTCTACGCATCCCACCCCACTTCGACCTGTGGCTGAAGACCTTCAATGTGAGGCCGAAAGTAGTGAGCAGTCAACAAGCAGAGTGCGGAGGCGCTATGGTGGGCAAGATGCCCAACGTCACCTGGCCCGAAGGCTCATTCGCAGAGACGGTGAAGGGGTGGCAATCGGGGTGGTTCTACATCACCGAGCCGCGCGACGCCAACTGGGCGGCGGCCCCCGAATTCCGATCCGGAATCCCGATGCGGCTCACCTCCTGGCAAGATAGGGGCCTAACCTGGGGTCCTTCGGACGAGCTAACTGGGCTCCAGACGTGTGTCCAGAACATGATAGGCAGGAAAATCAAGCTCGTCAATGTGGTCCAGTCGGGTCCTTCCGTGCCAACGCCGGACTTACTATCTGTGAGAGTTCGATCCGGCCAAGCACCAGACGCTACTAGAGCTCTTCGGCACAACGCACGAAGAAATCTGGAAAGTTCTCTTCAAGGCCGGTGAGACACCACCGCCAACGACCGAAGATCGCGGGCTCAGCTTAAAACGCCAGGCTAACCTGGTAAGTTCTTTTTAATGTTTTCAAGGAGTACCCTCTACTAGCATATTTTGAGGGGAAGCCTAAGCTTTCCTTCCCCTATTTTCAGGCCTGGATCAAGGTAGCAGAGGAGATTAACTGTCCGGCTCCACTGCCCGAAGACCAAGAATTTCCATTACTGGAGAAAATGTTATTCCCTGCACCTTATGAGGTGCCGGAGAAGACGGCTAAGAAGGCGGCCAAAGGTGCCAAGAAGGGCCCTCGCCGTAAAAGCACTCCGGACATGACGTCCGGAAGCGAGACTTCCTCTTCGTCCGCTGACGACGACGAAGAGGAAGAAGAAAACAACTCCCCACCCGAAGTGGGGACGAGGAAGAGAGCGGCCCCCACAAGTCCGGGGGCGAAAACGCCCAAGAGGGTTAGAGGCTCCCTCGCGGATAACTCCGTGTGGGATGTTGATAGCAGTCCGGAGCGACCTCGTCGGACCAAGCCTCAGGCCGCCTCATAAGTACCAGAATCCGAAAACGTCTGGCCTTTCTGGTCTGTGATATTGATATACCTTAAACCATGTTATTACAGTCCGGCACGCGATGGCTCCCCGCGATCCTCGAAGAGGAATCGCTAGACTCAAAGGAGATGGCTAGCATGTCTCCGCCACCTGCTCATTCCGTCTCTCCCAAGGGTGACGACGAGGCGGTGTCGCAAAATACCTTCCCCAACTGGGGGGAGCTTCCGGAGATCATCGGGGTGGCGCCCTAGGACGATTCTTCAGTCGCCGGACACATGGGGGAAAAAGTCCCCACGGGGACTAGTGACGGGGCCCAAGTTCCCATCGGACCTCAGCCGGATACCATTCCGGAGATCCACGGCTCCGGGGTCCAGCGAACGGCATTCTCCAGAAGGAGGGAACGTGCCTGTTCCACCGGTGACCTCTGTCCAACCAGAGGCACCGGATAATCTGCTGGAGGCGCTACGAGGCGCCTCTATCATAGATGAACATCGTGTCCTTATGGACACGGTAATAGAAAAGGTTCAGTTCGTCAAAAGCGGACTGACCGAAGCCTGCACTAGCCTTCTAACGGGCTTTGAGGTAAGTAATGTGGTTGTAGGAAAAAATATCACAGTATAGACAGTAGCCCCTAATGCTCTGTTTGGTGTTCGGGAAGAAAAGCCGAACAGAGGATCAAGAATAATTATCGCAGGAGTCTAACATGAGTTGTCTATGTGAACAAGCAGGTATTGCTGCAGGCTGCCACTGCTCATGCTGCGGAGGTCTCCGGACTGAAGCAGAACCTAGAGCGGACCGAGGAGGAGCTCGGCCTCGTGAAGAAGCAGCTGGAGGATAGCCAAGGTATGCAGTAACCTGTGGGTATATTTCGAAAAAATGAATAGTCCGACCGGACTAAAGTGTCATAAGCTTTATTAGGGGCCACGACCGAGGTGGCAGCCCTTAAGAAGGTGCTAGCCGAGGCCAAGGACAAAGCGGCCAAGGAACGCGCCTCGCGCGAGAAGCACGAGGCCTAGGTTGGCGAGGCGCAGCAATAGCTCCAGGGCGCGATAGAGAGATTTGAGTCCTTGGAGCGCGATTGTAAGGCGCAAGAGTCCGAATTGGCGAAGGCCCGCCAGAGCGCGCAGGATGCACGAGCCGAAGCCCAGAGCGCCCTCCAGGAAATTCAGGCGGCCAAGAAGATTACGGCGGGCAAGTCTTTCACCATGCATAGCAAGTATGTAGAAGAAATGTTCCTTGTACTTGTCCTGAATTTGGATTTTCCAGGGGCGTTTACGGATCTGCCGCACAGTGTATCAGATGCTGCCGAGCATTATAGAGCCAAAGAAGGGATGTTGACGGAGAAGCTATTCTGGTCCCAGTATCTGGGATCCAAACATCCGGCGCCCTTCAGCGACCAGCTAAAGCAGTTGGTCGAGCTGCACAGGTTGGCAGAGCTAGCCATGAAGGACCTGATAGTCCGGCTGTGGCCTGCCGATCCTATACCTAGCAGCTACTTCGGACTAGTGCAGCGGCTTGTGAGTGCATGTCCGCGGCTTGAAGCCGTGAAGCGGTCAGTCTGTATTGAAGGTGCGCGTATGGCCTTTGCCCGCGTCAAGACGCATTGGGCAAAGTTGGATGCCAAGAAGCTGATGACTGAGGGACCGCCGGAGGGCAAGGAGCATCGTCGACCCGAGCACTATTTTGATGGTGTCCTGGAGGGGTCCCGCCTTGTGGCGGAGCAATGTTCGAAGGATGTTTTATTCCCATGAAAACATTTGTATTATCATGTCCTGTAATGTGAAACAATGATGTTATGTAGTATAATGCTTATGATTTAAATTTTACCTCCTGTGCGGCCGTTTATTAAATCTGAGGGTTGACCAGTCGTCGGCTTCTGCCCCCACGTAGATAGTACGGGGGTGTTCGGGATAAATTTAAACACTCTTTACTCCAATTCTGGTCCTTAAAGGAGGTGTTTAGCACAACGAACAAGGCAATCAGACTATGCGGCCTTTACCGCCCTCACTTAGCCATAGGAGTTTGACAATTAAGAAAGTTTGGCGAAGCCCCTGGTGTTCGGAAGGCCGAATTAGGGGCGTTATACACGCCTAATCGGAAGAACCGATTCTTCGCAAGAAGCGGAAAAAATCTCCAACGATTTGGAACCTCTCGAACAGCTGACCGGCTCTCGCCGCATCATGACAGTCAGTTTTCGGCTTTCTCTACTGAGGTGCTCGTCCGGAAGAACCGGGACACAATCGCAGTAGTTCTCCCTTTACTACCCTAGCCGATATAGCGGAACGTAAGGTAGTAAGCACAGGAGCCGGGCAACCCAACTATTGACCAAAGACATGATTCAGAGCCGATGCATATAATGCTATAAGTTCGGGGTGTCGAACTATACTGTAAAAGTGTTCGGACTTTTATTGCCGTGATGCGGGGTGTAGTGAAGCCCCTGGCGTAGTAGTACGTACCATGGTGTACGTGTGCAATGAGTAATAGATACTAAGGTGAGGAAACGGAAAAAATGAAGTAATGAGCTGACGCCACCATTTATTCACCATTGTGATGTAACGAGTACGTCGAGGCGTACTTTGTACAAGTAATGCGATAAGCGAGTAAGGCTATGTAACATGCCGTAACCAAGGGCGAGCTGCGTGTGGGTATGTAAAACAACTATGGTAATCGTTTATTAGAGATCACCTGGGGGTTCCCTTGTACGCCGAAGCTCCTTGCCTCCTTGGTGTGTTCTGCAAGCGGGTCGTCCGTGTAGACCTCGACAAGAGAAGAAAACCCGTAAAAAGAAAAAGCAAAAACATGTGAATCCCAGGGTCCATCAAGCCATGCTGTGGATCGCGGGCGAGTTATGCCTCCGTCAGTACCCATGGGGTTTTGAGTGCGTAGTTTATATGCACGCGGTACTAATACCATTGCCTCATCGGGGCTGGGACGGAGGCCAAATTGCTAGTTTGGCTCGTGACGAGCTGAGCTGTCCCGCTGCAGTGTAGTCCGGGCCCTCTTAATGATGTCCAGGGGCTCGGCAGCCAGGCCACTCTGTACTTCTGCTGCTAGGGCGGCGGTGTGCTCCTCTGTACGGAGGGAGCGTTCCGTGTTTCCATTTACTGTAATGACGCCACGTGGACCAGGCATCTTGAGCTTGAGATAAATATAATGTGGCACCGCGTTAAATCGAGCGAATGCGGTTCGTCCTAGCAGTGCGTGATAGCCGCTGCGAAATGGGACGATATCGAAGATTAATTCTTCGCTTCGGAAGTTATCCGGGGTACCGAATACTACCTCCAGCGTTATTGAGCCCGTACAACAGGCCTCTACGCCTGGTATGACTCCTTTAAAGGTAGTCTTTGTTGGTTTGATTTGTGAGGGGTTAATGCCCATCTTTCGCATTGTATCCTGATAGAGCAAGTTGAGGCTGCTACCACCGTCCATTAGGACTCGTGTCAGGTGAAATCCGTCGATGATTGGGTCGAGGACCAGTGCGGCTGAACCGCCATGGGGGATGCTGGTTGGATGATCTCGGCGGTCAAAGGTGATCGGGAATGACGACCACGGATTGAATTTCGGGGCGACTGGCTCTAGCGCATAGACGTCCCTAAGTGCGCGCTTGCGCTCCCTTTTGGGGATGTGTGTAGCGTATATCATGTTCACCGTTTTGACTTGAGGGGGAAATTTCTTTTTCCCCTAGTGTTCGGCTGCCGAGGCTCTTTGTCATTGTCCTCGCTCTGTGATTCCCCTTCCTTGTTTCTGCTGTGTACCTTGCTGGCTTGTTTGAAGACTCGGCAATCTCTGTTAGTATGGTTGGCCGGTTTGTCTGGGGTGCCATGTATCTGGCAAGGAAGAAAGAGTATGCGGTCCAAGCTGGATGGTCCTCCGCTGCTCCTTTTATAGGGCTTCTTTCGCTGGCCGGACTTGGAGCCACTGAATCCGGCGTGAACTGTGGTGTCAACGGTGTTATCGCCATTGCTTCGGAGTTTGTGTCTATTGCGCCGGAGCTTGCCGGTGCTATTTTTGGCCTCGGAGGGGCCTGTTTTGTTGGCTATATTTGTACTGCGAGCCAGCCAACTATCCTCTCCCGCGCAGAAGCGGGTCATAAGTGCCATCAGGGCTACCATGGACCTCGGCTTTTCCTGGCCGAGGTGGCGGGCGAGCCATTCGTCCCGGATGCTATGCCTAAAGGCCGCTAGGGCTTCGGCATCCGGACAGTTGACGATCTGGTTCTTTTTGGTTAGGAACCTAGTCCAGAATTTTCTGGCTGATTCTCCGGGTTGTTGAACTATGTGGCTTAAGTCATCGGCATCTGGTGGTCGTACATAAGTTCCTTGGAAGTTATCTAGGAAAGCCTCTTCCAAGTCCTCCCAGCTGACGATAGAATTTTCGGGCAGGCTGTTAAGCCAGTGCCGAGCTGGCCCTTTGAGCTTTAGTGGGAGGTATTTAATGGCGTGGAGGTTGTCTCCTCGAGCCATATGGATATGGAGAATAAAATCCTCGATCCATACTGCGGGATCGGTTGTGCCGTTGTATGATTCGATATTGACGGGCTTGAACCCCTCGGGGAATTCATGATCCAGTACTTCATCTGTGAAGCAGAGATGGTGTGCGGCACCTCTGTATCGGGCCGCATCGCGGCGTAGCTCTGATGGAGTCCGTCTGCGGCATTCGGCCCGGGCGTGGTTGGGTTTATCACGTCCGAATAGGTAGCCGTCATCGTGCCTCGAGGCACGTCCTCGCGATCCGTATATCGGTCTTGTATGTCCTGCTCTACTGTCCAGGGTCTGCCGGAGGTCGTACGTGTGACCCCGAACTCTTTCGTCTCTATTTTTGCGGGGCGGTGGGGCAGGCTGCAGTTCGGCCTGAGTTGCCGCTTTATCCCGACCACGGGGTGGCCGGTCGGCCGCCCTGTCTCGACCACGTGGTGGTCCTTTCGCATTACGCGAGGGAGATGTGTGCTCCGGTGCCTCCTCGTCGAATTGAGGTAGCAGTCTGCATTTTGGGTAGCTCTTGGCTGTGCGCTTGAGGCCGTATTATTCGGCTGTCAGGACATCAGTCCATCTGTCGACGAGCAGATCTTGTTCAGCTTGAAGCTGCTGCTGCTTATTTTTCAGGCTCCTTGCAGTGTGAGCTGAAGCTTAAATCGCTCCTGCTCCAGAGGATCCTCAGGCACGATGAAGTCTTCGTTGCCGAGGCTTGTCTCCTCCTCGGAGGGTGGACGGTAACTATCGTCCTCCGAGCCATCTTCCATGTCTTGTTCATCAGGGTTGTCTTGCCTGTTGTCATGTTCCTCCTGTTCGGATGCCGCTCCGACAGGGTCTTCATTGTTTTCGGCGTCGCCTGGAGTACTATTTTCTCCGGTGCCAGTGTTGCCATCTTTTGAGCGACGAGGCTTAGAACGGCGTTTGGGGCGCCGGCGCTTGGACTGTGTCTCGGAGGGTTTATTCGCATCTGGCTCTTCTTTATCGTCGCCAGATCCTTTGGGTGTATCAACCATGTATACATCGTACGAAGAGGTGGCCGTCCAGCGTCCAGTGAATGGCGGGTCTTGGCCTTGCTCCTTGTTGGCATCGTCGTCCGTACCGTCGATGTCTTTGGAGCCATAGTCAAGCACGTCGGTTAAGTCATCGACAGTGGCTATGAAGTGGGTGGCGGGTGGGAAGCAAAATTCCTCGTCGTCCGCCTCTAGCTTGAACTGAATATAGTTCGGCTGTGAGTCCTTCTGCAAGGACAAGTTCTTTAAAGAGTTTAGCACGTCACCCAAAGGTGAATGCTGGAATATGTCTGCGGCACTAAATTCAAAAATCGATAACCGATCCAGCTCGGTGTCCGCAGGCGTAACTGGTCCGGAACGTATAGCCGGAGACGAGTCCGGAGTTCCATTGACGCAAACATTGCAGGATGTCGAGTCCGTGTGCGGCTCCAACGCCGCAGACTTTGTGGCCTCGGAGGGCACGATCTGCTTCGGTTCTGGGGCCGTTGCAGCAACAGGATCCATCTCCTGGATGTAATCCGACAACAGATGTAAGTCATGTTTATCGGGACGAGGGGGAGCGATCGCTGCGGTTTCAAACCCATTGAAGGTCGAGTCTCCACGGGTGTCCGCAACGTAGTTCAAGTTTCCGAATCTGACCTGGTGGCCAGGGGCGTAGCTATCGATCTGCTCCAGACGGCCAAGCGAGTTGGCCCGCAGTACGAAGCCGCCGAACACAAAAATCTGTCCGGGGAGGAAGGTTCTTCCTTGGACAGCGTCATTATTGACAATTGAAGGGGCCATCAAACCTTTCGTTGATGGCACAGTGGAACTCTCAATGAAAGCACCAACGTCGATGTCGAAACCGGCGGATCTCGGGTAGGGGGTCCCGAACTATGCGTCTAGGATCGATGGTAACAGGAGACGGGGGACATGATGTTTACCCAGGTTCGGGCCCTCTCTATGGAGGTAATACCCTACTTCCTGCTTGATTGATCTTGATGAATATGAGTATTACAAGAGTTGATCTACCACGAGATCGTAATGGCTAAACCCTAAAAGTCTAGCCTATGTGAATATGGTAATGAGTATATCTATCCGGACTACTCTCTCCAGTTTATATAGACACCGGAGAGATCTAGGGTTACATGGAGTTGGTTACATCAAAGGGAATCTTCATAGTCGGTCGCCAAGCTTGCCTTCCACGCCAAGTAGAGTCCAGTCCGGACACAGGTATAGTCTTCGGCCTTCATGTCTTCACAGCCCATTAGTCCGGCCCATGGCTAACAGGCCGGACGCCCGAGGGCCCCTTAGTCCAGGACTCCCTCAACTAGGGTTGTCCAAAGTCGGTTACAGAGAAAGGAATCTTCATATCCGGACGCCAAGCTTGCCTTCCACGCCAAGGAGAGTCCCATCCGGACACGGGTGAGAGTCTTCGGTCTTGTGTCTTCATAGCCCATCAGTCTGGCCCGTGTCCAATAGGCCGGACGCCCGAGGACCCCTTAGTCCAGGACTCCCTCAGTAGCCCCCGAACCAGGCTTTCAATGACGATGTGTCCGGCGCGCAGATTGTCTTCGGCATTGCAAGGCGGATTCCTCCTCCGATGACTTCAAAGAGCTGTATTCGGCCTTCCATTTAATGTCGTACCCATCGGCTTTCGTGCATCCATGACTTCAGCTTCCACGTGTCGAGCGAATACGAGAGGTCAGGGCATTTTTTTCACATAACACCCCGGCCATGTAAGAAAAGCGTCTATTTAAAGGGATTGGATCTCAGATCCATTCCACACCACGCGGAAAATCCTCAGAGCTTGATAGGAGGAACCACTCCAACATGGCTAGCACTCCCAGTTCTTCCTCCAGTCCCCACGGCCCCGAAAAAGGCGATTGGGAGAGATGTTCCATATCCCACAATCAGCTGGTGAAGCTGCAAACATAGGGATTTCTAACCCCCCCCCCCCCCCCCCCCCGCGGATCTAGTCCCCGTTCAAGCAGGATTGACTTCCTTCAACGGCGGGGCTCAGGCGGAGAATTCCCCAATCCATCCATGGGGGAACGGGTGTGCTTCGTTCCCTACTTGGTAAGAGGCATCGGATTTCCAATCCATCCGTTCCTCCGAGGACTTCTGGAGTATTATGGCCTCCAACTGCACAATTTCACTCCTGCCTCCATCTTGCACATCACGGGTTACGTCGCTCTTTGCGAGCTATTCCTGGGTTGTGAGGCCCATTTTGAAATATGGAGGAAACTATTCCGTCTCGTCCCTCGTAACCAAGAGGGATCAATATTCAAAGTGGGCGGAGCCGAGGTATGGCGCATCGCCGGGATCGGATACCTGTCCGGCACGCCGAAGAAGGCGTCCGAAGAGTGGCCTTCCGAGTGGTTCTATATTGAGGACGTCGCCCTTCCTAACCCAGTCCGAATGGGTCTGCCCGAATTTTCAAGCGCTCCGTTGAAGAAACGCCACTGCTGGCGCCCTCGGAGCCTCGAAGAGGAAGACAATGCCGAAGTTCGTCAATTGATGGGCAAGATAAAGACGCTCACCCAGTCCGGATTATCAGTAGTCGAGGTAATGGCGACTTCCATAGCGCGGGGGGTTCAGCCACTCCAATATAGAGGGCTTCCCATGTGGCACTAAATGGGGAAGATGACGCCTCCCGCTGCAGTCGGAAGGGTCCGGACACCCCCGCCGCTTTGGCCAAAATATTGGCCGATCTGTACAAAGGGGAGAAAGAGGAGTTCACTCGTATCAAACGTCGAGATGGATTTTCCATGTACAATCCTCCTAGATGGGTGAGTTCTAATCCCACCACTTTACTCAATCCTCTCCCTGAGTCACTTTTAATGGACTTTAACCCATCAATTTGTAACAGGAATGGCGGAAGGTTACCGAGGGGATCCATAGCCCCGCCCCACAGCCAGAGGATCACAACCGGGACCTTGACCCCGGATTCGAAGAGGATCTAGACATATTTGTGGAGCTTGAGGATGGAGTGTTCTACCAGACGAGCTATGATGGCACGGAAGTGGCCATCATCGCTGACTATCCCGGCCTCCTCCCTGCCTCGCATGTAAGTGATCAAGAGACACCTTCTTCAAGAGAGCTTCCTCGTTACGCCTCACTCACCGCACTATTTTGTGCTCCAAAGGGGAGGCGCCCGATGCCTCAACGTGCGCTAGAGGCATCTACTAAGAGAACAGCGCCCGCACCAAGCAAATCTTCGAAGAGGAAAACGAATGACAACACGACAGAGCCTTCAACAAAGAGGTATGTGAGGGAGTCCTGGACTAAGGGGTCCACGGGCGTCCGGCCTGTTATCCATGGGCCGGACTGATGGGCTGTGAAGATACGAAGGCCGAAGACAATGTCCATGTCCGGATTGAACTCTACTTGGTGTGGAAGGCAAGCTAGGCGACCTATTATGAAGATTCCCTCCTATGTAACCGACCTCATGTAACCCTAGATCTCTCCGGTGTCTATATAAACCGGAGAGCATAGTCCGGATAGGACAGATTCATTACCATATACTCATAGGCTAGACTTCTAGGGTTTAGCCATTACGATCTCGTGGTAGATCAACTCTTGTAACACTCATATTCATCAAGATCATTCAAGCAGGAAGTAGGGTATTACCTCCATAGAGAGGGCCCAAACCTGGGTAAACATTGTGTCCCCCGTCTCCTGTTACCATCGATCCTAGACGCACAGTTCGGGACTTCCTACCTGAGATCCGCTGGTTTTGACACCGACATTGGTGCTTTCATTGAGAGTTCCACTGTGCCGTTGACAAAGGACTCGATGGCCCCTTCGATCGTCAGTAATGACATGGTCTAGGGAGAAACCTTCCTCCCCGGACAGATCTTCGTATTCGGCGGCTTCGCAGTGTGGGCCAACTCGCTTGGCCATCTGGAGCAGATCGATAATTACGCCCCTGGCCACCAGGTCAGGCTCGGAAGCTTAAACTACGTCGCGGATATTCGTGGAGACTTGATCTTTGAGGGATTTGATAACGCGGCGATCGCTCCCCCTTTCTCCGATGAACATGACCTAAATCTGTCATCGGAGCACACCCAGGAGATGGATCCTGTTGCTACAACGGCCTCAGTACCAAAGCAGATCGCACCCTCCGAGGCCATAAAGTCCGCGGCGTTGGAGCCGCACACGGACTCGACATCCTGCAATGCTTGCGTCAACGGAACCCCCGACTCATTTCCGGCTGCACGTTCCGGACCGGATACACCTGCGGACACCGAGCTGGATCGGTTGTCGATTTTCGAATTTAGCGCCACAGACGTCTTCCAGCATTCGCCTTTGGGTGACGTACTAAATTCTTTGAAGAACTTGTCTTTGGAGGAGGACTCACAGCCGAACTATGTTCGGTTCGAGCTAGAGGCGGACGATGAGGAATTTTGCTTCCCACCCGCCACCCACTTCATAGCCACCGTCGATGACTTAACCGACGTGCTTGACTATGGCTCCGAAGACATCACCTGTATGGACGACGATGCCGACAATGAGCAAGGCCAAGACCCGCCATTCACTGGACGTTGGACGGCCACCTCTTCGTACGATGTATACATGGTTGATACACCCAAGGCATCTGGCGACGACAAAGAAGAGCCAGATAAGAATAAAACTTCCGAGACGCAGTCCAAGCGCCGGCGCCCCAAGCGCCGTTCTAAGCCTCGCTGCTCAAAGGATAGCAATACTGGTACTGGAGAAAATAGCACTCTGGGCGACGCCGAAAACAATGAAGACCCTGTCAGAGCTGCATCCGAACAGGAGGAACATGACGACAGGCAAGACAACCCTAATGAGCAGGCCATAGAAGATGACTCGGGGGACGATAGTTACCGTCCACCCTCCGAAGAGGAGACAAGCCTCGGCAATGAAGATTTCATCGTGCCTGAGGACCCTCTGGAGCAGGAGCGCTTTAAGCTTCAACTCATAGCCACTGCAAGGAGCCTGAAAAAGAAGCAGCAGCAGCTTCAAGCTGAACAAGATCTGCTCGTCGACAGATGGACTGGTGTCCTGACAGCGGAAGAATATGGCCTCAAGTGCCCAACCAAGAGCTACCCAAAACGCAGACTGCTACCTCAATTCGATGAGGAGGCACCGGAGCACACATCTCCCTCGCGTAATGCGGAATGACCACCATGTGGTCGAGACAGGGCGGCCGACTGACCACCACGCGGTCGGGATAAAGCGGCAACTCAGGCCGAACAGCAGCCTGCCCAACCACCCCGCAAAAATAAAGACAGAAGAATTCGGGGTCACACGTATGACCTCCGGCAGATCCTGGACAGTAGAGCAGGACATACAAGAACGATCTACGGATCGCGAGAACGTGCCTCGAGGCACGAAGACAGCTACCTATTCGGACGTGACAAACCTAACCACGCCCGGTCCGAATGCCGCGGACGGACTCCATCAGAGCTACGCCGCGACACGGCACGGTACAGAGGTGCCGCACACCCTCTCTGCTTCACAGACAAGGTACTGGATCACGAATTCCCCGAGGGATTCAAGCCCGTCAATATCGAATCATACGACGGCACAACCGATCCCGCAGTATGGATTGAGGATTTCATCCTCCACATCCACATGGCTCGAGGAGATGATCTCCACGCCATTAAATACCTCCCACTCAAGCTCAAAGGGCCAGCTCGGCACTAGCTTAACAACCTGCCTGAAAATTCTATCGGCAGCTGGGAGAACTTGGAAGAAGCTTTCCTAGACAACTTCCAAGGAACTTATGTCCGACCACCAGACGCCGATGACTTAAGCCACATAGTTCAACAACCTGGAGAATCAGCCAGAAAATTCTGGACTGGGTTCCTAACCAAAAAGAACCAGATCGTTGACTGTCCGGACGCCGAGGCTTTAGCAGCCTTCAAACACTGCATCCGTGACGAATGGCTAGCACGCCACCTCGGCTAGGAAAAGCCGAAGTCCATGGCAGCCCTCACGGCACTCATGACCCGCTTTTGCGCAGGGGAGGACAGTTGGCTGGCCCGTAGTAACAACACAGCCAGCGAGACAGGCCCCTCGGAAGCCAAGAATAGCACTGGTAAGCTTCAGCGCAACAGACACAAACGCCGAAGCAATGACAACAACACCGATGACGCCACAGTCAACGCCGGATTCACTGGATCTAAGTCTGGCCAACGGAAGAAGCCCTATAAAAGGAACAATGAAGGACCTTCCAGCCTGGACCGCATACTCAACCATCCATGCCAGATACACGGCACCCCGGACAGGCAAGCCAATCATACCAACAGGGATTGTTGGGGTTTCAAGCAGGCTGGCAAGTTAAATGCCGAAAACAAAGAAAAGGGATCACAAAGTGAGGACGAGGACGAAGAGCCCCGGTAGCCGAACACTGGGGGGCAGAAGAAATTTCCCCCTCAAGTCAAAATGGTGAACATGATATACGCTACACACATCCCCAAAAGGGAGCGTAAGCATGCACTCAGGGACGTCTACGCGGTAGAGCTAGTCGCCCCCAAATTCAATCCATGGTCGTCATTTCCGATCACCTTTGATCATCGAGACCACCCAACCAGTATCCTCCATGGCGGTTCGGACGCATTGGTCCTCGACCCAATCATCGACGGATTTCACCTAACACGAGTCCTAATGGACGGTGGTAGCAGCCTCAACCTGCTCTATCAAGACACAGTTCGGAAGATGGGCATTGACCCCTCACGAATCAAACCGACAAAGACTACCATCAAAGGAGTCATACCAGCCATCGAGGCCCGCTGTATGGGCTCAATCACGCTGGAAGTGGTCTTCGGTTCTTCGGACAATTTCCGAAGCGAGGAGTTTATCTTCGACATCGTCCCATTCCGCAGCGGCTACCACGCACTGCTCGGACGAACAGCGTTTGCTAGATTCAACGCAGTGCCACACTACGCTAATCTCAAGCTCAAGATGCCCGGCCCACGCGGCATCATCACAGTCAATGGCAACACGGAATGCTCACTCCGAACAGAGGAGCACACCGCCGCCCTAGCAGCAGAGGTACGGAGCGGCCTTCTCAAGCAGCACCACAGTGCGGCTGCCGAGCCCCTGGACACCATCAAGAAGTTCCGAACTACACTGCAGCAAGACAGCAAGGCTCGTCAAGAGCTCGACTAGCAATTTGGCCTCCGTCCCAGTCCCGATGAAGTAGTGGCATTCGTACCACGCGTACATAATTACGCACTCGAAATTCCATGGACATCGACGGAGGCACTAGCTAATCCGGGATCTACAGTTCGGCTAGACCGACCCCGGACACACTTTTTCCTTTCTGTTTTAGGTTCCTTTTCCCACGAGCCTGATCACCAGCCCCTTCGAAGGATCGGCATACAAAGGGGGCATGCAGCATAGGTGTGCAGGGTAACCCCCATACGTTCTTCTTGACGGTATTTTTACTTATTTCCCAGGACCCGCACGCTGCTCCCTCTTGATCCCGGCATGTTAAATAGTCCGGGTGCTTATCGCACTATTTGTATAAAATACGCCTTGACGTATCCATTCAGCTATAATAAAAATGATGTGTGGCCCAGGTTTTTTTCTGGCTCTTGCCCCTTATTCCATTTCATTTCGATCTGCTTATTAGCTACATCGGTACTCTTTTGTACGTTTCATATTCGCCAGGGGCTGCTTATCACCCGCAATACGGTAGCAAAGACCGAACACTTCTTATATATAAGTTCAGCACCCCGAATTTAGCATTATATGCATTGGCTCCGAATCATGTCTTTGGTCAATAGTTGGGTTGCCCGGCTCCTGTGCTTGCTATCCTACGTTCCGCCCTATCGGCTAGGGTAGTAAAGGGAGAACTACTGCGATTGTGCCCTGGCCTTGACCGGATGAGCACCTCAGTAGAGAAAGCCAAAAACTGACTGTCATGATACGACGAGAGCCGGTCAGCTGTTCAAGGGTTACAAAATCGTTGGAGATTTTTTCCGCGTCACACGAAGGATCGGCACTTCCCGATCAGATGCTGACAGCACCCTGGCTTGGACCAGGGGTTGCGCACTTGCTTAATTATAAAACTCCTATGGCTAAGTGAGGGTGTTTCAGCCGTATAGTCTGATTGCCTTGTTCGTTGCGCTAAACAACTCCTTCAAGGACCATATAATTGGATCAAGATTGTTTAGATCCCATCCCGAACACCTCCGTACAAATTACGTGAGGGCAGAAGCCGACGACTGGCCAACCCTCAGATTGCATATAACACAGCTGCACAGGAGGAAACAATTTAAAGCATAACGAAATTACATTACAAAACAAAGCTTTGTCTTTATAATACAAGGCAAAGGACAACACAAATGTATTCATTCGAAAATAACGTCCTGTGAACATTGAGTTGCTGCAAGTCGAGACCCTTCTATGACATCCGTAAAATATTTCTCGGGTGTGCGGTGCTCCTTGCCCTCCGGCAGCCCGCTGGCCACTTCCACAGCGTTCATCTTCGCCCACCACATCTTGCAGCGAGCGAAGGCCATATGGGCGCCCTCAATACATGCAGAGCGCTTGTCGACGTCTAGCCACGGACAGGCTTCCACCAGCCGCCTCACGATTCCGAAGTAGCTGCCGGGTATAGCTCGGCTGGCCATAGCCGGATTGTCAAATCCTTCATGGCTAGTTCAGCCACCCTGTGCAGCTCCACCAGCTGCTTCAGCTGATCGGTGAAGGACACGGGATGCTCCGGCGTTGCATACTGCAACCAGAATAGCTTCTTCGTAGAACCTCCTCTTTCGGCTCGGTAGAATGCTGCAGCGTCTGATACACTGCGTGGTAGTTCCGCAAAAGCTCCTGGGGAACTCCGAACCCGGGTTAGTAAAAGGTACTGCCTCTCCGCATACTTGCTTTGCATCTTAAAAGCCTTACCCGCCGTGATCTTCCTGGCCTCCTGGATCTCCTGGATGACGGCCTGGGCCTCATTCCGCACAGTTTCCGCGCCCTGACGAGCCTTGGTGAGTTTGGCCTCCTGAGCCGACGCATCATTCTCCAAGGTCTCACATTTTTTCACTGCATCTTGGAGCTCCTGCTGGATTTCCTTGACACGGGCCTTGAGCTTCTTATGCGCGGCTTGCTGCTGGACAGCCTTCTCCTCAGCCTCGCCCAGGGCCTTCCTCAGGGCCTCGACCTCGGTCGCGGCCCCTGCATACATTTCGACATTACAGCCAATACACAGCGTCTCCGCTTTCCGAACACACAGCAAGACGTTACTTACCTTGCTTCTCCTGCAGCCGCACTCTAACCTCGCCGAGCTCGTTCTCGGTCCGCTCCAGCCTCTGCTTCAGTTCAGAGACTTTGGCAGCATGAGAGGTCGCGGCCAACAGCGACGCCTGCTCATGCACACATATCACGTTAGTTTCCCACACTAGAGGATTGATCCTCCGTCCGGTTCCTCTTACCGAGCACCAGACAGTGTCTCAGGGGCTACTGACTATAGGAGGTTTTTTCTCTGTCCCTTACCTCGAAACCTGTCAATAGGTTGCTGCAGGCTTTGTTCAGTCCACTCTTGGCGGACTGAACCTTCTCGATCACCGCGCTCATAAGAACACGGTGCTTGTCCATAACGGAGGTGCCTCGTAGCGCCTCCATCAGGTTATCCGGCGCCCCTGGATGGACAGGGACCACCGGCGGAAGTGGCGCACCCCCCTGCTTCGAAGAGGGCTGTCCGCCCGACTCCGGAGCCATATGGGTCTCCGGAATCGTATTGGGCTGAGGGCCGAGCTGGGTGCGGCCCCCTTCACCAGTCCCCATGGGGATCGTTTCCTCCATGCGTCCGGCAGTGGAGGCTGCGCCTCGTGGCGCCTCCCGGACAGCGTCCTGGGCTCCCCCCGGTTTGGATCGGCCCTCCGGGACAGCACTTCGGTGTCGTCCACGGCCTCGGGGGAATAAGCAGGCGGTGGCGACTGGCTCGCCATCTCCGACGGAGCCAACGAACTTCCAGACGAGGATCGCTGGATTAGGCCGCGGGCCGGACTGCAATGGTACAGTTAACTACATCAAGATAATGGAGAGAAAGGGCTGGATGCGCGCATAAATAAGCCATATCACTTACAATGCGGCCTGGGGCTTAGTGCGGGGGCGTCGTTCCAGACTACTATCAACGTCCCACGCGGTGTTGGCTGCTGGAACGCCCTTCCCCTTTTTGGGCGCCTCCGCCTCCAGATGCGCCGGAGCCGCCCTCTTCTTCTTCCTCTCCTTAGGGGGAGGATTGTTTTCTTCCTCCTCCTCCTCCTCTTCCCTGTCATTGTCCTCAGGGACAGAGCAATGAGTTTCGTCGTCTTCGGACGCCGCGTCCGAAATACCCTTACGACGGAGGCCACTCTTGGCCCCCTTTGCCTTCTTCTTGGCCTTCTTCTCCGGCGCCTTGTATGGCGTCGGCACTAGCATCTCCGCCAAGCGCGGGATGACTGGTTCTTCGGGCAACGGAGCCGGACACTGGATGCGCTTCGCCCTCTCCGTCCAGTCCTGAAAGAGCGGCAATAAAAGCTTAGACATCATCCTCGAAACAATTAGGTTGAGGACTCATTCGAAATAACCTACCTTGCTGGCGGGGTGTGTACAATCGTGACCACAGTCTGAATCCGTGGCCGGTGGTTTTTCATTGCCCTTGAAGAGCAATTTCCATGCGCCTTCGTGCGTAGTCTCAAAGAGCCTCGCCAGGGTCCGGTGCCTCTTTGGATTGAACTCCCACAGCGGGCGGCTTCGGCGCTGGCATGGAAGGATCCGGCAAACTAACATCACCTGGATCACGTCAACCAGCTTGCCGCTCTTGGTTACCATGCTCTAAACGCGCGTCTGCAGCGCTATCAGCTTGTCAGGAGCACACCAGTCTAGACTCTTCTCGACCCAGGAGGTGAGTCACATAGGAGCGCCGGAGCGGAATTCGGCAGCTGCGGCCCAGGTGGTGCCGCGTGGTTCTGTGATGTAGAACCACTGCTTCTGCCACTCCTTTACCGTATCCACGAAGGTGCCTTTGGGCCAAGAGACGTTGGACAATTTGCTCACCATTTCCCCTCCGCACTCCGCGTGCTGGCCATCCACCACCTTCGGCTTCACGTTGAAGACTTTGAGCCACAACCCAAAGTGGGGTTGGATGCGGAGGAAGGCCTCGCACACGACGATAAACGCCAAGATGTTGAGGAAGGAATTCGGGGACAGATCATGGAAATCTACCACGTAGTAAACATGGACGAGCATTTAATGTTTACTGCCTCCTCACTCGCCTTAAGATTCGCCTATTCCCAAAGGCAGTGCAAACGGCACGGTTGGGTTACCCATGCCCGCATTGATGAGAATCCCGCAATAAGGGGACACGATCTCTGCTTCGACAAGACGTGCCAATAGCGACCGCGTCTCGAAACGTGGGACAAACGGTTCGATATTGTGACCGAACGGACGTAATGCAGAGCTGTTAGCGGAGGGAACTCGTGTAAAATACATATATTCTCTCTGCGGTTGTGCATGGTGTTTAACAGGTCCAGATACAATCATCGCGTCCGAAGACTACCTTGGAGTTCGGAAGAAGGGGAACCCGCCTTGCAATGCCGAAGACAATCTGCGCGCCGGACTCCTCGTCATTGAAGCCAGGTTCAGGGGCTACTGAGGGAGTCCTGGACTAAGGGGTCCTCGGGCGTCCGGCTTGTTATCCATGGGCCGGACTGATGGGCTGTGAAGATACGAAGGCCGAAGACAATGTCCATGTCCGGATTGGACTCTACTTGGCGTGGAAGGCAAGCTAGGCGACCTATTATGAAGATTCCCTCCTATGTAACCGACCTCATGTAACCCTAGATCTCTCGGGTGTCTATATAAACCGGAGAGCATAGTCCGGATAGGACAGATTCATTACCATATACTCATAGGCTAGACTTCTAGGGTTTAGCCGTTATGATCTCATGGTAGATCAACTCTTGTAACACTCATATTCATCAAGATCAATCAAGCAGGAAGTAGGGTATTACCTCCATAGAGAGGGCCCGAACCTGGGTAAACATTATGTCCCCCATCTCCTGTTACCATCGATCCTAGACACACAGTTCGGGACCCCCTACCCGAGATCTGCCGGTTTTGACACCGACAGTATGGTTTTTGGTCATGCCCCCTGGCAGTCACATCAAACTGTGATATTATCCGCTATGTCTTATCAGAAAAAGCGTTCGCCGGACTATGTCCGGGGATCTTACCGGCCGGGTTTCCACAAGTCAGGTTCCTGACCCTGCTTTAAAGGCGAGGGCTGATACGGGAGTGACGCCGGATTGTCCTTCGGCAGAGGAGTCAGATGATGTTTCCGTCACAAACTCTGAAGTGGAAAGCGCCATGAATCATCGGCGCCGTCAGGCGGCTCTTCGCGACCCCGGCTTTACAAAAGAGGCATTCAACGCCTTCAGCTCGGCTGATGCATACATCCGAGCTTCTCGAGACGGGCTTACTAGAGCCACAGACCAGCATTTGAAAGATATGCGGGTAAGTACACATTTGTACAAATCTGATAATTATATACCAGTAGCCCCCGAGACTTGAAGCAGTTGATACAACTGTTTTAAGGATCATTGTATAACCAGGTGCTCACAGAGAAGAACAACCTGTTGTCTCAAGAGCTGGAAAAATGTCGGACCCAACTAGCTGCTGCTACCGCCGAACTGAAGAAATCCAAGGAGGCATCGCCTGGTAATGTTCCCCTCCATCAAGAAAATATAATCATGTACCAGCAATACTAAACCTATTGCACATCTCATAGCAGGATCATCAGATCAACTGACGGAAGAGCTGAAAGTCGCGCAAGCGGGTGAACAAGAAGCTAAAAGACTACTGGCCGCGGGCGAACGTGTGCTAAAATGGGTCAGGGAGGATAAAAACAAGCTGCAGGATTCCAACACCCTGCTGGGCGAAGAACTGAAAGATGTTCGAGCCCAGCTAGCTGACTCCGTGAAGGAAAATAAGAGTTTACGAGGCGGCATATTCAGTATGCTTTCGAATTTACCTCTATGCAATTCGGCGAGGAAAAGAACTGAAAGATTTATGTCTGCAGGTATACTGACTGGCCGTCCCGAAGAGGGAATGTCCGGATCTTCAGGATCTGCTACAAGAGCTATCGCAAATGCACGAGCGAGCTCGGCAGGCAATGCGGAGTGTTGCCAAGGCCTTGTGGCCAGCCGCCTCCCCTCCAGGAAGTATGGAGGAGCTTGTACAGCTATTCAGAGGAGCGCGGAGGCGTTTCCGATTATGGAAGATATCGGCCTACCAAGAAGGTGCGCGAGAGGCCTGGGCCATGGTGAAAACACGGTATACCAAGCTTGATCCGAATCATATGGCCCGGGTCGGACCTCTAGGGTCAGATGGAAGAGAAATTCCCATTAGTTTGGTATATGACCAAGTAACAATAGCCGCAAAAAATTCCCAACAGGACTGTAAGTTAGACAGCCTGTTAGACGGCATAGAGGAGGAAATTTTCGAGTCCAAGTGACTATGTACTTTCCTTGACATATTTGTCCCTAGCCGGATTGTAAAACGTTTGTCATGGCCGACCTTTTCGCTTCGACCTCTGCATCCGAAGGTGTGGAGTGTTTCCGAATACCTGAGCGGCAAGATAGACCGGGGTATGCGTGGAAACCAGGCGTAGGGGTCATAGTTGCTTGAACAGACAAGTTGTATCCGGCTAGCTATGTTATATTACATTGTGATTGTAAGAAACATCTTCTAGAGAGAATAGTTCCGTTAAGGGTTCCTTTCCCTGGGTGAACATGCGTGAATGTGCATGCCCGAACTGTGATTGAAAAAATCACAGCATACGTAACATCTGGGGGTTCATATTGTAATGAAAAACATCTTTAGTCCGCCGACCGAATATTCCCTTAAGAACGCTAGCTTTCGGCTTCACCCATTCTGAGGTACACATCCGGATGACCCGGCAGTAACAATCGCAGAGGTGCTCCCTTTATGCCCTAGCCAAACAAACGGGAACGTAGGGCATAAGCACAGGAGCCAGGCAACCCAGCTTGGCTAAAACTTAAGTCATAACGATGCATATAATGGCGAAGAAAAGGTACATATGAGGAAAAAACACATATGTGGTGAGCTTGATGCCCGGAAAATAATAATAAGCTTCTGTACAAGAAGCCCCCAGGTATTATGGGCGTACATATTTAAGGATGTGTATGTCGTGGGTGTGCGGTTTAGCCGCACGAGAGCTTTAAAGCTAAAAAAGCAAAAAGGATAGGAAAAAGGTATGGAAACAAAAGGGAGAAGAAGACGAACAACGAGTTTGGCTCTAGGCATAGAATCTTCGGAGTCTGGCCGCGTTCCATGGGTTCGGCTCTAGGCGATTGTCTGATGCATCACGCAGGCGGTACGCTCCTCCAATGAGAACTTCGTCAATGATGAAGGGACCCTCCCACTTGGCTTGAGTTTGTCCTTTTTCTTCTCCGGCAAGCGTAGAACAAGTTCGCCAACATTATAAGTCTTGGCCCGCACTTCCCTGCTTTGATATATGCGAGCCTGCTGTTGATAAAATGCGGAACGGGCTTTTGTGACATCGCGCTCCTCCTCCAGGGCATCTAAGCTGTCCTGCCGATCAAGCTCGGCCTCTCTCTCTCTCTCTCTCTTCATACATGCGCACTCGAGGTGAGTCATGAATAATGTCACAGGGTAACACAGCCTCTGCGCCGTACACCATGAAGAAGGGTGTATATCCGGTAGTGCGATTGGGCGTGGTCCGCAGCCCCCAGAGTACGGAGTCGAGCTCCTCAAGCCAGTGCTTGTCTGATTCTTTCAAAGACCGCACTAGTCTAGGCTTGATGCCCTCATAATAAGACCATTGGCTCGTTCGACTTGACCGTTTGTTTGCAGGTGATAGACGAAGGCGTAATCGAGCTTAATGCCCAGATTAGCACACTAGGTTTTCACCTCATCGGCTGTGAAATTGGAGCCGTTATCGGTGATGATGTTGTGTGGGACACCATAACGGTGCACAACACCGGATATGAAGTCTATCACCGGTTCGGCTTCGGCCGTTTTAACTGGCTTGGCCTCTATCCACTTAGTGAACTTATCTACCATGACCTAGATATTTTTTCTTATGGCTTCCTCCTTTAAGGGGTCCGACCATATCAAGCCCCCAAACCGCGAAAGGCCAAGTGATGGGGATTGTTTGTAGAGCGGTGGGTAGCATATGGCTTTGGTTGGCGAAAAGCTGGCATCCGACGCAACGTTGGACAAGGTCTTGTGCATCTGCTCGGGCCGTCGGCCAATAGAAACCTATACGGAAGGCCTTGCATACAAGGGCCCGAGCCGTGGCATGGTGACCACCGAGACCGGCATGAATTTCAGCCAAGAGCTGTCGTCCCTCTTCTTCGGAGATACATCTTTGAAGTATTCCGGTAGCGCTTTTCTTGTAGAGCTCTCCGTCATGAACCTTGTAGGCTTTCAAGCGCCGGACAATGCAGCGAGCCTCATTATGATCCTCAGGGAGCTCTCGCCTATTAAGGTAGGCCAAGAAGGGTTCGGTCCATGGGGCAATGACTGCCATGATAAGATGGGTCGATGGTGTTATTTCGGTAGCTGAGCCCCCGATGATATCGGTATGGTGTTCGGAATCTGGGGGTATAATTGGGTCTGGAGTGGTGTTGTCGCTCTCCCCTTGCCACACCACCGATGGCTTGAAGAGCCTTTCCAGAAATATGTTAGGCGGGACAGGGTCGCGCTTGGCGCCGATGCGAGCGAGGACATCCGCCGCTTGGTTACTTTCTTGAGCCACATGATGCAACTCGAGCCCCTCGAACCGAGCTGACATTTTGAGGATGGCGTTACGATAGGCCGCCTTCTTCGGATCTTTGGCGTCGAAGTCTCCATTTATTTGGGATATTGCTAGGTTTGAATCCCCGCGCACCTCCAGGCGTTGTATGCCCATGGAGACGGCCATCCGAAGACCATGCAGCAAGGCCTCGTATTCGGCTGCATTGTTGGAGTGTATAATATTTGGAGTACGTACTGAACCGTGTCTCCTGTGGGGGATGTTAAGAGAATGCCCGCTCCTAAGCCCGCCAACATTTTGGAGCCATCGAAGTGCATGACCCAGTTGGAATATGTGTCATACTCTTTAGGGAGTTCGGCCTCTGTCCATTCGGTGACGAAGTCGGACAGTACTTGGGATTTAATGGCCCGGCGCGGTTTGTATGTTATGTCGAATGGAAGGAGCTCAATGGCCCACTTAGCAATCTAGTCTGTGGCATCGCGGTTGTTCATTATGTCATTTAGTGGCACTTCGGAAGCCACCGTGATCGAGCACTCTTGGAAGTAGTGTCGCAGATTCCAGGATGCCATGAAGACCGCGTATCCTATCTTTTGGTAATGAGGGTACCATGATTTGCATGGTGTGAGGACAGTGGATACGTAGTATACCGGTTTCTGAAGCAAGAATCTATGTCCGTCCTCCTCTCGCTCGACGACGAGCACCGCGCTCACCACTTGGTGTGTTGCTGATATGTATAATAGCATAGGTTCACCGACGTTCGGTGCGGCCAGGATTGGGTTGCTCGCTAAAAGAACCTTTATTTCTTCCAGTCCGGCTGTCGCCGCATCCGTCCACTCGAAGTGGTCGGTGCGTCGGAGAAGGCGATAGAGTGGCAGTGCTTTTTCTCCTAGTCTAGAGATAAAGCGGCTTAAGGCTGCCACACATCCGGCTAGTTTTTGGACCTGTTTAAGGTCTATTGGCGTAGCCAATTGTGACAAAGCTCGGATTTTGGATGGGTTTGCTTCAATTCCTCTACTGGAAACGATGAAGCCTAGCAGTTTTCCAGCGGGGACGCCGAAAACACACTCTTCCGGATTAAGCTTGACGTCGTATGTACGGAGGTTGTCGAATGTGAGACGCAGATCGTCTATCAATGAATCAACGTGTCTAGTTTTAATGACGACGTCATCCACATATGCTTCAACTGACTTGCCGATCTGTTTCTCCAGGCATATTTGAATCATGCGTTGGTAGGTGGCCCCGGCGTTTTTGAGCCCGAAGGGCATAGTGTTGAAGCAGAACGGCCCATATGGGGTAATGAATGCCGTTGCGGCTTGGTCGGACTCCTTCATTTTGATTTGATGGTATCCGGAGTATGCGTCGAGGAAACATAGTGAGTCGTGTCCTGCGGTAGCATCAATAATCTGATCGATGCGAGGGAGGGCGAAGGGATCCTTGGGGCAAGCCTTGTTGAGGTCTTTGAAATCGACGCATAGGCGTCAGGATGTATCCTTCTTTGGCACCATCACCAGGTTTGCTAGCCAATCCGGATGTTTTATTTCTCTGATGAATCCGGCCTCAATTAACTTGGCTAGCTCCTCCCCCATGGCTTGTCGTTTGGGTTCGGAAAAGCGCCGCAGTGTTTGCTTGACCGGTTTGTATCCCTTCAGTATGTTGAGGCTGTGTTCGGCCAACCTGCGTGGGATTCCTGGCATATCAGAAGGGTGCCAGGCGAATATGTCCCAGTTCTCGCAGAGGAACTCTCGTAGCGCGGCGTCAACCGTTGGGTCGAGTTGTGCCCCAATGGATGCTGTCTTCTTGGGGTCCGTCGGGTGGACTTGAAATTTGACTATTTCATCTACTGGTTTAAAGGAGGTGGATTTGGGTCGCTTGTCCAGGATTACGTCATCCCTATCCACTTTGGAACGCAACGCGGTTAGCTCTTCGGCCGCGAGGGCTTCAGACAATGCCTCGAGGGCCAGGGATGCGGTTTTGTTTTCGGCGCGGAGTGCTATGTCCGGATCACTAACAAGAGTGATGATACCGTTGGGCCCAGGCATCTTGAGCTTCATGTACCCGTAATGAGGTATAGCTTGGAAGCGTGTAAATGCGTCTCGCCCCAATAGGGCGTGATATCCGCTGTTGAAAGGGGCCACTTGGAAGGTTATCTCTTCGGACCGATAATTCTCCGGCGTGCCGAATACCACGTCAAGTGTGATTTTTCCCGCACATCGCGCCTCCCGACTGGGAATGATTCCTCGGAAGGTCGTGCTGCTTTGCTCGATGCGGCTCCTGTCTATTTCCATTTTGTTGAGTGTATCCTCGTAGATGAGGTTTAGTCCGCTGCCGCCGTCCATGAGCACTTTGGTGAGCCGAAAACCGTCCACAATTGGATAGAGGACCAAGGCGGCCGGTGCCCGAACTGTCCGGAATTTTGGTTCGTCACTGCCATTGAAGGTTATGGCCGTGTCGTTCCAAGGGTTTGTTTCCGTAACTTGGCAGGCTTCGGCTAGGTCGCGGAGGGCCCTTTTGCGCCGATTGTTTGAAGCAAAAGTCTCAAAGACCGTCAATACGCTGAGGTCGTCGTCTTCCGGGGGGTGTTGCTCTGGGGTATTTTCGGTGAGGATATCCTCGCCGCTCTTGGCCACTTGCCATAGTATCCAACATGCTCTAAGGCTGTGGGTTGGTATGGTATCCGGTGTTGTGTGTATTTTGCATGGCCTATCGAGCCATCCCTCCAGAACGGTTCCGCGCCCCGTAATGGGCTTAGATTTCTTTACTATTGGTTCGGGTGCCCCGCGAGGATGCATCCTTTTTGTCCAGACGAAGGGTTGAGTGGGAACCGGTGGTTCCCATCGAGCTGCCTGAGTTTTCCATGCGCTTTCCATTGCGCAGTACTTCTGTACAACGGTTGCCAAGTCAGCGAAGTGTAATACGCGATGGCGGTTGATGGCGTTGAGGATTCCTACGTCCGTGCAATTATTGCAGAATGCTAAGATCGCGTCTTCGTCGCGGCAATCTTTAATCTTGTCTTTGACAAGGAGGAATCTGGCCCAAAAGTGATGGACTGTTTCCTGAGATTGCAGCCGTATGTACATGAGATCGCGTATATCTGGGTGGGTGGGTGGCTTTAATCCGAACCCTGACCCAATTTGGGATCCAGAGTTTGAGAAATCTCCGAGCTTAATGGTTCGGGCTCCGGGATATCAACTGATTTTTCAGGCCCATCATCCGATTCTAGGTTCGGAGGACAGGGCACGTCGTTCCGCGGGCAGGTATCCGGCTCTTCGAGCTCGGAAATCCGAACATAGTTCGTCCTCAATATAGAGGAAGAGCTGTCGTTTTGCTCCTCTAATACCGCTATCTGATGGGTGATCGGCAGAGATTTAATTTCTCTCTGATCAGGTTTAAGCCCAATCCGATCGTAGTCTGTAGCAACCCCCAAAGCGGCGATGCGATCTAGGAGTTCATTTAAAGATGACAACTCCGTCGGATCCATCCGTTTGGAGTATTCGGAGTCAACACGGAGGCGGTTTTCGATGACCCGAGAAGTCATTGTCGGCTCAACGGCCGTACGGGCGGTCATGGTAAAGCCGCCCAGCCGGAGGGTTTGGCCTGAGGCCAGGGCACCTCCGGAGGTGATACTATCCTTGATAACAAGGCTGGCCATCAATTCTGTCTTCGACGTCACAGCGAAACTCTGAATGAAAGCACCAATGTCGATGTCAAAACCGGCGGATCTCGGGTAGGGGGTCCCGAACTGTGCGTCTAAGGTCAATGGTAACAGGAGACAGGGGACACGATGTTTACCCAAGTTTGGGCCCTCTCTATGGAGGTAACACCCTACTTCCTGCTTGATTGATCTTGGTGAACATGAGTATTACAAGAGTTGATCTACCACGAGATCGTAATGGCTAAAACCCTAGAAGTCTAGCCTGTATGATTATGATTGTCCCCTATGGACTAAACCCTCCGGTTTATATAGACACCGGAGGGGACTAGGGTTGTCCAAAGTCGGTTACAGAGAAAGGAATCTTCATATCCGGACGCCAAGCTTGCCTTCCACGCCAAGGAGAGTCCCATCCGGACACGGGTGAGAGTCTTCGGTCTTGTATCTTCACAGCCCATCAGTCCGGCCCATGTCCAATAGGCCGGACGCCCGAGGACCCCTTAGTCCAGGACTCCCTCAATCTCCAAGAACATCGAGGAGAACTTTGTATTGAGAACCAAAGAGAGAGAAGAAGCCATCTAGCTAATAACTATGGACCCGAAGGTCTGTGGTAAACTACTCACACATCATCGGAGAGGCTATGGTGTTGATGTAGAAGCCCTTCGTGATCGAATCCCCCTCTGGCAGATCACCGGAAAAGGCCCCAAGATGGGATCTCACGGGTACAAAAGGTTGCGGCGGTGGAAAAATGGTTTCGTGGCTCCCCTGGATGTTTTAAGGGTATAAGAGTATATATAGGCAAAAGAAGTAAGTCGGTGGAGCTACGAGGGGCTCACGAGGGTGGGGGCGCGCCTACCCCCTGGGCGCGCCCACCCCCCTGGGCGCGCCCTCCTACCTCGTGGCTTCCTCGTTGTGTCTCTGACTTCCACTCCAAGTCTCCTGGATTGCGTTTGTTCCAAGAAAGATCCTCGCGAAGGTTTCGTTCCGTTTGATATTCCTTTTCTGCGAAACATTGAAATAGGCAAAAAAACAGTAACTGGCACTGGGCCTCCGATTAATAGGTTAGTCCCAAAAAAAAATTAAAGTGCATATTAAAGCCCATTAAACATCCAAAACAGATAATATAATAGCATGGAACAATAAAAAATTGTAGATACGTTGGAGACGTATCATACCCCTTTGCCAAACTCATGGCAAGGTACACAATAGGTCTCGTATACGGCGTGACATACTTTATAGAACCTATGGCTGAGGCATAGGGAATGACTTTCATTCTCTCTCTATCTTCTGTCGTGGTCGGGTTTTGAGTCTTACTCAACTTCATACCTTAGAACTCAGCCAAGAACTCCTTCTTTGACTGATCCATTTTGAACACCTTCAAAATCTTATCAAGTTATGTACTCATCGAAAGTCTTATTAAGCGTCTTGATCTATCTCTATAGATCTTGATGCCCAATATGTAAGCAGCTTCACCGAGGTCTTTCTTTGAAACTCCTTTCAGACACTCCTTTATGCTTTCCAGAAAATTCTACATCATTTCCGATCAATAATATGTCATTCACATATACTTATCAGAAAGGCTGTAGTGCTCCCACTCACTTTCTTGTAAATACAGGCTTCACCACAAGTCTGTATTAAAACCATATGCTTTGATCACCTTATCAAAGCGTATATTCCAACTCCGAGATGCTTGCACCAGTCCATAGATGGATTGTTGGAGTTTGCACACTTTATTAGCACCCTTAGGATCGACAAAACCTTCTGGTTGCATCATATACAACTCTTCTTTAAGAAATCCATTAAGGAATGCAGTTTTGACATCCATTTGCCAGATTTCATAAAATGTGGCAATTGCTAACATGATTCGGACAGACTTAAGCATCGCTAAGAGTGATAAAATCTCATTGTAGTCAACACCTTGAACTTGTCAAAAACCTTTTTCGACAAGTCTAGCTTTGTATTCCCTCCGTCCTATAATGTAAGACGTTTTTTGATACTACACTAGAGTCAAAAAACGTCTTACATTATGGGACGGAGGGAGTAGATAGTAACACTACTATCAACGTCCATCTTCCTCTGGAAGATCCATTTATTCTCTATGGCTTGCCAATCATCGGGCAAGTCAACCAAAGTCCATACCTTGTTCTCATACATGGATCCTATCTCAGATTTCATGGCCTCAAGCCATTTTTCGGAATCTGGGCTCATCATCGCTTCCTCATAGTTCGTAGGTTCATCATGGTCTAGTAACATGACTTCCAGAACAGGATTACCATACCACTCTAGTGCGGAACGTGCTCTGGTTGACCTACGAGGTTCGGTAGTAACTTGATCTGAAGTTTCATGATCATTATCATTAGCTTCCCCTCTTGTTGGTGTAGGCATCACGGGAACTGTTTTCTATGATGAGCTACTTTCCAATTCGAGAGAAGGTACAATTACCTCATCAAGTTCTACTTTCCTTCCACTCACTTCTGTCGAGTCATCTTACGAAAATCAAATAATCCAAAAACAAACCCGACCATGTTTCTTGTTTCTAGACATGAATAGGAATCAACCAATGAGAGACGTGGGACGTAGTACCTAGCACGGCATGCATCGGTCAGTTGGAGCACACATCTTCTCTCTATCTCTTTCCTCACATTTATTGCATCTGCCTTGGAGCACGCAACTCCTTCTCTAGAAAGGATCCATTCTTAGCAACAAAGATCTTGCCTTCGGATCTGTGATAGAAGGTGTACCCAACAGTTTCTATTGGGTATCCTATGAAGACGCACTTCTCCGATCTGGGTTTGAGCTTATCAGGCTGAAGCTTTTTCACATAAGCATCGCAACCCCAAACTTTAAGAAATGACAGCTTAGGTTTCTTGCCAAACCATAGTTCATACGGTGTCGTCTCAACGGATTTAGATGGTGCCCTATTTAATGTGAATGCAGATGTCTCTAATGCATAACCCCAAAACGATAGTGGTAAATCAGTAAGAGACATCATAGATCCCACCATATCTAATAAAGTACGGTTACGACGTTCGGACACACCATTACGCTGTGGTGTTCCAGGTGGCGTGAGTTGAGAAACTATTCCACATTATTTTAAATGAAGACCAAACTCGTAACTCAAATATTCGCCTCCATGATCAGACCGTAGAAACTTTATTTTCTTGTTACGATGATTTTCCACTTCACTCTGAAATTCTTTGAACTTTTCAAATGTTTCAGACTTGTGTTTCATTAAGTAGATATACCCATATCTGCTCAAATCATCTGTGAAGGTCAGAAAATAACGATAACCGCCGCGAGCCTCAACACTCATCGGACCGCATACATCAGTATGTATTATTTCCAATAAGTCAGTGGCTCGCTCCATTGTTCCGGAGAACAGAGTCTTAGTCATCTTGCCCATGAGGCATGGTTTGCAAGTATCAAATGATTCATAATCAAGTGATTCCAAAGATCCATCTGTATGGAGTTTCTTCATGCGCTTTACACCAATATGACCTAAACGGCAGTGCCACAAATATGTTGCACTATCATTACCAACTTTGCATCTTTTGGCGTCAATATTATAAATATGCGTATCACTACGATCGAGATCCAATAAACCATTCACATTGGGTGTATGACCATAGAAGGTTTTATTCATGTAAACAGAACAACAATTATTCTCTGACTTAAATGAATAACCGTATCGCAATAAACATGATCCAATCATATTCATGCTCAACACAAACACCAAATAACATTTATTATGGTCCAACACTAATCTCGAAGGTAGAGGGAGTGTGCGATTGCGATTTTATCAACCTTGGAATCACTTCCAACACACATCGTCACCTTGCCCTTAACTAGTCTCTGTTCATTTTGCAATTCCCGTTTCGAGTTACTAATCTTAGCAACTGAACCGGTATCAAATACCCTGGGGTTACTATGAACACTAGTAAAGTACACATCAATAACATGTATATTAAATATACCTTTGTTCACTTTGCCATCCTTCTTATCCGCCAAGTATTTGGGGTAGTTCCGCTTCGAGTGACCATTCCCTTTGCAGTAGAAGCACTTAGTTTCAGGCTTAGGTCTAGCTTTGTGTTTCTTCACGGGAGTGGCAACTTGCTTGTCATTCTTTCTTGAAGTTCCCTTTCTTTTAATTTGCCCCTTTTCTTGGAACTAGTGATCTTGTTAACCATCAACACTTGATGCTCTTTCTTGATTTCTACCTTCGCCGATTTTAGCATCACGAAGAGCTCGGGAATCATTTTTGTCATCCCTTGCATATTATAGTTCATCACGAAGTTCTAGCAACTTGGTGATAGTGACTAGAGAACTCTGTCAATCACTATCTGATCTAGAAGATTAACTCCCACTTGATTCAAGCGATTGTAGTAATCAGACATTCTGAGCACATGCTCACTGGTTGAGCTGTTCTCCTCCATCTTGTAGGCAAAGTACTTGTCAGAGGTCTCATACCTCTCGACACGGGCATGAGTCTGAAATATCAATTTCAGCTCTTGGAACATCTCATATGCTCTGTGGCGTTCAAAACGTCTTTGAAGTCCCGGTTCTAAGCCGTAAAGCATGGCGCACTAAACTATCAAGTAGTCATCATATCGAGCTTGCAAAACGTTCATAATGTCTGCATCTGCTCCTGCAACAGGTCTGTCACCTAGCGGTGCATCAAGGACATAATACTTTTGTGCAGCAATGAGGATAATCCTCAGATCACGGACCCAGTCCGCATCATTGCTACTATCATCTTTCAACTTATTTTTCTCTAGGAACATATCAAAAATAAACGGGGAGCTACATCGCAAGCTATTGATCTACAACATAGATATGCAAATACTATCAGGAATAAGTTCATGATAAATTAAGTTCAATTAATCATATTACTTAAGAACTCCCAATTAAATAGACATCCCTCGAGTCATCTAAATGGTCACGTGATCCACATCAACTAAACCATGTTCGATCATCACGTGAGATGGAGTAGTTTTCAATGGTGAACATCTCTATGTTGATCATATCTACTATATGATTCATGTTCGACCTTTCGGTCTCCAGTGTTCCGAGGCCATGTCTAGGCTCGTCAAGTTTAACCCGAGTATTCTGCATGTGCAAAACTGTCTTGCACCTGTTGTATGTGAACGTAGAGCCTATCACACCCGATCATCACGTGGTGTCTCAGCACGAAGAACTTTCGCAACAGTGCATACTCAGGGAAAACACTTATACCTTGAAATTTAGTTAAGGGATCATCTTATAATTCTACCGTCGTACTAAGCAAACTAAGATGCATAAAAGATAAACATCACATGCAATCAAAATATCTGACATGATATGGCCATCATCATCTTGTGCCTTTGATCTCCATCTCCAAAGCACCGTCATGATCTCCATCATCACCGGCTTGACACCTTGATCTCCATTGTAGCGTCGTGGTCGTCTCGCCAACTATTGCTTCTACAACTATCGCTAACGCATAGTGATAAAGTAAAGCAATTGCATGGCGTTTGCATTTCATACAATAAAGCGACAACCATAAGGCTCCTGCCAGTTGCCGATAACTTTTACAAAACATGACCATCTCATACAAGAACGTATATCACATCATGTCTTGACCATATCACATCACTGCATGCCCTACAAAAACAAGTTAGACGTCCTCTACTTTGTTGTTGCAAGTTTTACATGGCTGCTACGGGCTTCTAGTAAGAACCGTTCTTACCTACGCATCAAAACCACAATGATGTTTCGTCAAGTTTGTTGTTTTAACCTTCAACAAGGACCGACCATAGTCAAATTCGATTCAACTAAAGTTGGAGAAACACACACCCGCCAGCCACCTTTATGCAAAACAAGTTGCATGTGTGTCGGTGGAACCGGTCTCATGAACGTGGCATGTAAGGTTGGTCCGGGCCGCTTCATCCAACAATACCGCCGCATCAAAATAAGACGTTGGTGGTAAGCAGTATGACTATCACCGCCCACAACTCTTTGTGTTGTACTCGTGCATATCATCTACGCATAGACCTGGCTCAGATGCCACTGTTGGGAACGTAGCATGCAATTTCAAAAAAATTCCTACGATCACGCAAGATCTATCTAGGAGATGCATAGCAACGAGAGGGGGAGAGTGTGTCCACGTACCCTCGTAGACCGAAAGCGGAAGCGTTTAACAACGCGGTTGATGTAGTCGAACTTCTTCTCGTTCCGACCAATCAAGCACCAAACGTGCGGCACCTCCGAGTTCTGCACACGTTCAGATCGATGACGTCCCTGAACTCTTGATCCAACAAAGTGTCGACGAAGAGTTCCGTCAGCACGATGGCGTGGTGACGGGGATGGTGAAGTGATCTGCGCAGGGCTTCGCCTAAGCACTACGTGAATATGATCGGAGGCGTAAACTGTGGAGGAGGGCGATGCACACGGCTAACAATGTTTGTTGTGTGTTCTAGAGGTGCCCCCCTTCATATATATAGGTTGGAGGGGAGGAGAGGCAGCCAAGGGGGCGCCCCAAGTAGGAGGAATCCTACTTGGGGTCCTCCAAATTTGGCATCCCCCCTTTCCTATTCCTATTTGGAGTAGGAAGGGAAGAGGGGGAAGGGGGAATCCTATTCCCTTTTTCCTTTCCTCCTTCCCCTTTTCTACTCCAATTTGGCCAGCCCATATGGAGGGGGCGTACCAGCCCCTTAGGGGCTGGTCTGTCCCTCTCCTGGCCCATTAGGCCCATATAGTTTGCCGGGGGTTGTCCGAAACCCCTTCTGGTGACCCGATAAGTACCTGGTACCCCCAGAACACTTCCGGTGTCCGAATACTATCATCCTATATATGAATATTTACCTCTCGACCATTTAGAGACTCGTCGTCATGTCCGTGATCTCATATGGGACTCCGAACAACATTTGGTCACCAAATCACATAACTCATATAATACAAAATCGTCATCGAACGTTAAGCGTGCGGACCCTACGGGTTCGAGAACTATGTAGACATGACCCAGACACATCTCCGATCAATAACCAATAGCGGAACCTCGATGCTCATATTGGCTCCCACATATTCTACGAAGATCTTTATCGGTCGAACCGTTATGATAACATACGTTATTCCCTTTGTCATCGGTATGTTACTTGCCCGAGATTCGATCGTCGGTATCTTCAACCTAGTTCAATCTCGTTACCGGCAAGTCTCTTTACTCATTCCGTAATGCATCATCCCGTAACTAACTCATTAGTTACATTGCTTGCAAGGCTTGTTATGATGTGCATTACCGAGAGGGCCCAGAGATACCTCTCCGACACTCGGAGTGACAAATCCTAATCTCAATCTATGCCAACCCAACAAATACCTTCGGAGATACCTGTAGAGCATCTTTATAATCACCCAGTTATGTTGTGACATTTGATAGCACACAAGGTATTCCTCCGGTATCCGGGAGTTGCATAATCTCATAGTCAAAGGAATATGTATAAGTCATGAAGAAAGCAGTAGCAATAAAGCTTAACGATCATTATGCTAAGCTAACGGATGGGTCTTGTCCATCACATCATTCTCCTAATGATGTGATCCCGTTCATCAAATGACAACACATGTCTATGTTTAGGAAACTTAACCATCTTTGATTAACGAGCTAGTCTAGTAGAGGCTTACTAGGGACACTGTGTTTTGTCTATGTATCCACACATGTATCAAGTTTACGGTTAATACAATTCTAGCATGAATAATAAACATTTATAATGATATAAGGAAATATAAAATAACAACTTTATTATTGACTCTAGGGCATATTTCCTTTAGAGTCCTACTTGGACTCCCGGTCCAAGTAGGATTCGCCCCCCCCCCCCTTTCCTATTCCAACAAGGGGGGAGAGGGAAGGAGGAAGAGGGGAGAAGGAAAGAGGGGGGGCGCCGCCCCCTCCTAGTTCAATTCGGACCAGCCCATGGGGGGGGCACTGCCTCCCCTTGTGTCCCTTCTCTCCGCCCATAAGGCCCTATACTTCCCCGGGGGGTTCCGATAATCTCCCGGTACTCCGAAACTTATCTGATACTTCCCAAAACCATTCCGGTGTCCGAATATAACCTTCCAATATATGAATCTTTATCTCTCAACCATTTCGAGACTCCTCGTCATGTCCGTGATCTCATCCGGGACTCCGAACAAACCTCGGTCATCAAATCACATAACTCATAATACAAATCGTCATCGAACGTTAAGCGTGCGGACCCTACGGGTTCGAGAACTATGTAGACATGACCGAGACACATCTCCGGTCAATAACCAATACCGGAACCTAGATGCTCATATTGGCTCCTACATATTCTACGAAGATCTTTTATCGGTCAAACCGCATAACAACATACGTTGTTCCCTTTGTCATCGGTATGTTGCTTGCCCGAGATTCGATCGTCGGTATCCTCATACCTAGTTCAATCTCGTTACCGGTAAGTCTCTTTACTCGTTCCGTAATGCATCATCCCATAACTAACTCATTAGTCACATTGCTTGCAAGGCTTATAGTGATGTGCATTACCGAGAGGGCCCAGAGATACCTCTCCGATACTCGGAGTGACAAATCCTAATCTCGATCTATGCCAACTCAACAAACACTTTTGGAGACACCTATAGAGCATCTTTATAATCACCCAGTTACGTTGTGATGTTTGATAGCACACAAGGTGTTCCTCCGGTATTCGGGAGTTGCATAATCTCACAGTCAGAGGAACATGTATAAGTCATGAAGAAAGCAATAGCAATAAAACTAAACGGTCATTATGCTAAGCTAACGGATGGGTCTTGTCCATCACATCATTCTCCAATGATGTGATCTCGTTGATCAAATGATAACACATGTCTATGGTCAGGAAACTTAACCATCTTCGATTAACGAGCTAGTCAAGTAGAGGCATACTAGGGACACTTTGTTTGTCTATGTATTCACACATGTACTAAGTTTCCGGTTAATAAAATTCTAGCATGCATAATAAACATTTATCATGATATAAGGAAATATAAATAACAACTTTATTATTGCCTCTAGGGCATATTTCCTTCAGAAGCGGCGCACCGGCCGAGAGAGCGCCGCCCGCGCCGCTTCTCAGAGCAGTTGACTGCTGCGCGTTCAAACGACACGATGGCCACACGTCCGTCCGTCTGCCGCCCACATTGATGGCATGCGGTTGCTGAGGCGTCTCCTCTGGCGCCACCCGTCATCCCTCTGCCGCTCACCATTGCTATAAAAACCGGTGCCCCGGCCATAGCCGCAGTCATCCACGTCTGGTCCCTCTTCGCACCACTTCCACCATGGATCCCTCCCCGCCAAAGCTCCCTGGGATGGGCTTACGTCGGACCAGAAGAAGGAGATGGCCATCATTGCTGCCGGCTGGCAGCCAGAGGACGACGGCGTCCCAATGGAGAACGCCGCCGCCGACGAATCGACGCCACCCTCGCCGGTGCATTGCACCTTGACCATCGACGAGGCCCGTGCCATTACATGGACAAGGTGTGGGAGGAGCAGTTCCGGGAGAAGTGTTACGGCTATTCTCTACTTACCTGAGGTGATTTTTGTAAAAATTGAAGGGTGGGTCGTTCGGTTTCCATCCCGTCCCTACATTTTGTATCCAAAGCTCGGGATGTGTAGAGTGCAGCCGGAGCATCGAAACCTTCGGAGCACAGGATATTTTCCCCCAAGGAAGAGGTTGGGGACCAAAAACTTGCTTCACGCCACCGCAACGACCCCAGCGACGGCAGGTGACCCTCCCCTTGATCTAGTTGGTAGCAAGCATGCGAGGAAGTCGGCGGCAACCATGAAGGCACTCGCCAAGGCGGAGGCAAAGAAGAAGGCGACTCCGGGAAAGGTTGGCCGACGATTAGGGATGATAGCTTTGCCCATGGGTATGGGTACCCGTGGGTACCCTACCCGGAAACGATGGGCATGGTTGAGACTTGGCAACATTTGTACCCATGGGTAATGGGTATCCATACCCGCAAAATATATGGATAGGGTACTGGTATGAAATTGCGCCCATGGTAACCCAATGGGTACCCAAAAGTATTAATAAATGAAAATAACTCCTATGACATGTTAAATCAATATCAACTCCTTTGGCCCAACCCTAAATACCTTATTCCCTAAACCAGTCATAGATCCATAGGCCCACAATCACCATCTCACCACTCCTCATAGGTCCTATATGACTCATCGAAACAATGGAATCGTGACTCATCACCACAGGACTCTTGTACAACTCTCAATCATGCGAGTCCTAGTTCTGATTCCCGTCTCCCACTGTATCAGAATACCACCAACTGTTGCTCTTACTCCATTTTTGCGTCCAAGAGGTCAGCCACCAGAGGAGGTTGCATCTTTGCTAGACTGCCTGCCCAATATCACTTTAATTTTAGGCTCATTTCTCTACTTTTTCAAAATGTAAATGCTATATAATGTACCCACTAGATACTCATTGGGTGTAGGATACCCGATGGATATGCGTGTCAATTTATGCCCATGAATGTTGAAAATGGATGAGTATAGAGTTTTTGTGGGTATGAGTTTGGCCAGAAGGAGATTGTACCGACCCATACTTTATCCATTGCCATCCCTACCAACGATCCAGGATCACACCCTTCAGTCCCGCCAAGGTTCAAGCGGGGTTGACAGCAAGGCCGGCAGGTTGGCGACGAGAGCAAGTAGCCTAACGAAGGGAACTGCACGACATATTGTTTCGGTCCCTTCTTTCACCATTTCTGCTTGAAATATTATTTCACTTCCGGGTGCATATATAGAATTGCGTTCTATGAACTGCAGTACAAAATCACATCTACAGGTCATACATTAGCGAACCTTCCAGCAAAAAAGAAAAAAAAACACTAGCTAATCGATACAAGGCATACATAAGAAAACAAAAACACTGGCGAATGGATACAAATTTGTCCTGTGAATTTTTGTCAACAGAAAACCTTATTTTGCCTGTAGCTCAGACATGTATCACCTGGGCCATCATTTGATTTAGAAAAATGTCCAACCATACCGACAAGGCAACAATCAATTCGCACGGCGCGTATGCGTGCGTGCATACATCATTTGGCTTGTCGTGCATGTTCTTCCAAAATCACATCGAAGATATCGACTATGTAGCTTCGGAGGATCCTCCAGTACCTTTCGTCTTCGTCACAATCTCAGTGAGATTTTTTCCACACAAACATCTTATCAACATCATGAACAATGAAAAAATTCATGTGCAGATGTCCAATCAAACGTCGGGTTTCTCTTCCCCTCATCAGTGACCTTTTTCCACACCAAATGCCACCATGGGCAACAGGTAACTGTCAATTCATAAGAGCCCAATGGACATGGACTTGAGAACCAATCACAGAGCCGTTTTGAAAAAAAAAGAACCAATCACAGAGCAGCAAAGGGTGGAGAATTGGGATAAGAATGTACCCTAACAGTCTAAAGTGTAAGCAGATCCTTTAAATCTAGTCAGGGTACCGCTTCCTGTCCTTTGTGGGGCGAACAGGGCTGCTGCTCGGGGATGGTGTAGACGGTCCAGGAAGAATTGTGCCCCCTTGTATATCACTTGAGATTGATCCAGGAACTGCTGCCACAGCGTTTTGGCACTCGATATGGGCTATCAAATCTCTTAGCTGTCACAGGACAACGGGGAAGGATTAGCTGTAGGCTAACAACTATGCATACTACTATAAAAAACAGAAAGAAATGGTGTGTACCGTAAACAGCATAGTAATGTGTGTGTTCATCAAACCAAACATCGGCTGATAGATGCATTGATTGTATTGTCACATTTTGCAAGCCAATTCAGTTAATTAACTTTTTGTTTAAAGATGACATGCAGTATCGTAACATGACACAGGTTACTATTTGAACCGACACAGCAGTTACTTTAACATACTAACCTCCGCCTCCAGCTTCTCAATCTTCTCATCTTTCAATTTAAGTGCAGCTTGTTCCCTGAAAATAAAATCTAACCACTTCAGATCGACAGTAAAATAGGAACTACAACTATGTTCTGAATCCTAATGATCTAGATATTTCAACAGCTAGGGCGATGGCCCAAGAAAATGCCATAAAAGTGAAAATAAAAAATTGTCATGTATAGCTGTGCATGAAACTTTCACAGCTGCAATCCCATATTAATATCATGAGCATTAGCTTTAGCTCTATGGAAGGTACATCCATTTTTCTGGTGATTAATTCTAAAAGCAATGAAGAAGATACCTTTCTTGAACTTTCCGAACCCTTTCTTTCCACATCTCCTGATTTTTCACAAGATTGGTATTGATCTGAAAAGGTTAATTATGAGTAATGCGACATCACTGATTTTTAAGTTCTAACATTTAGACCTAACTTCAACAAATACTATAGTGCTCACATCATCAAGAAAACTTTTCTCTTCAAGGCACTTATCAAGCTTTGCCTGTAACTTTTGGAGTTTCATCATGCTCACAGATTTCGAAGTGGCTGCAGAAATTTCTTTCTCATTCTCCTCTTTGACTTCTGACAGAAGTGACTCATAGTACTACATTAGCACCAGAAAAAAAGTCAGAATTTACCTTACCCTCTCAAATACTATATGTCAACAATATGGCAAGTAGTAGTCTTATAAATATAAAGGAGCAGCAACAAGTGGTGCATTGTTGTCTATCAGATAAGCACAAAAACATACAAACTTACATTTCTTTGTTTGTCAAGCTGAGACGTGAGGAGATCATTGTACTCTTCAACAATCTAAAAGAAGAGAAGTGCAAAGTTATAAAAGAAGATATGCACAAACATACCAGGGTGGTATAGCTAATAATATCCACAAAGATTATTTACTTAGTACATTACAGCTTCAACTTTACTGTTTAGTAGAGCTTCATCCATTCCTGCATCACCACTGCATATAGAACAGATACCATCTGCTTCATGACCACCATAGCAATTGTACTCAACCAGTTTACCATCTGTTTTGGACTGAATCAAACGATGGACATAGTTGTCACCAGCATAATCCCAAACCTTCTGTGTTTCTAATTCAAGTGAATAGCAGTGTTCAGTTTCTTTCCAGTGTTCAATAGCATGACCACCTTTGTACCTATGACCGCACCAATCAAAGTTAATAAGTTAACTAGTAACATTTGCAACTTACAGAATGAACAGGAAATATTTTACCTTCCGCAGCCAACATTACCACAGATTACACAAATCCAAAGATTTTCCGAAGTTCCACAAACAGAACACATTGATTTCTCAGGTTGCTGCTGACAATACCTACAAACCTGTGTGATACTTTCAAACATAAGCAAAAGGTACTCTTTGCATTGATAGGAAAAAACTTGCATGACTTCCCTAGACCAAGGGAAAACAAAACAGAGGAAGGCCAAATCCTACAGTGATGAACGAAACAGAGTGACTGAGTGTTGTATTTCAAAACGCTATCAACTTTGGCAAAGCAAAGTTTCCATCAGGATTCAGGCGTTGATAGCACCGTTAGGTCTTTATAATTCCGTTGTTAATTTCAAGTACAGTAGTATAATATAAACATTACAATTCCAATTAGTAAACTAATATAAAATAGTAAGAGTCATAAACTAAATATATCATATTAAGCTCTTACTGGGCACGAAGAGTCTGTCCATTTTGATATGCATGAACAGTGGAAAGAATGGTTGCATATTGTAGTAAGAATGCCTCCAGGATCTTGGTCAAGTCGCTCTGATTGAAAATAGAAACGAATAAACAACACAATCAACATAAATTCAAAATCCTATTGCTTGGGCTTAGGTAAATAGTAAGAAAACATATGTTCTACGAAGCTAACAAATAGGCATGGAGTAACCTCAAGGGAGTAACACCTATATATCATGAGTTAAACATAAAATGTGTGGTGGATCGTTTACATGTAACAGTTGTAAAGATGCACATGACACCCATTGCCAAAGCGCTTAAAACTATACTGCGACAGGCCGACAGCATAGCATAGGCAAGAGATCATCTTGCCTTCTTGGCCTCATATACTTGCATTTTAAATGTATATGCATGACAATCACAAAATTACACATCAGGGGTTAACAGCAGTTACAAGACATAAACAAGCTAAAATAATGCATATCAGCACGGATCAAATGGGGTTTAAATATTCAACAGCACTAGCATTAGGTGAAAGCTTATAACGTGACTTAAGTTTATTAGAGGAATAGAGATGGCAAAGATACATGCTTCAAAATCAGGTTCCACTTATGTGACATACATTTATTATATGACACACAGGCCATGATGTGGTTTACATCCTAACATCAGCACACTGCAATCATGTCTCTTTCTCATATTAGGTGAATTATGGCATAATTCAGAAATGTGGTTAGGCAAACATTCTACCATTTTAAAGAACTAAAACTGCACAAAATTATTTCAGACAACAAACAAAATGTGGTATTCTAATTTTCTAATACATAGCTAGATTAATTCAAAACATCTCCACATACCTAGACACACTGGGCAAGTAGGCTGCTCAGCTGAGCTCGTAATCGAGCTATGGGCATGCTCGATCAATTGAGTGTAGTGCACGTCTTCCACAAAACGTATACGAGAAACATCACCCTGCAAACACATCAATCTCCAATTAATTACGATGGCATACATTTAATCACAGCAGCAGAAAAAACAAGTGTATATTCAGCAGAATTAGAAGAAACCAACACCTCCAGTGATGAGAACTGCTTTCCATTGAAGTGCTTGTAGAAGCTATCGGTGGAGCTCAGAGTGTCAAACTTTATGAGAACGCTATACTGGTCCTCCGCTCCATCAATCCTACATTATGAGCACCAATTAATACACCAATCCGCGCTTACATCAAAGTAGCTCAAGCCCCATCAAAGAGGCAAAGTTGGCCAGTTTTGAGGGCACAAGTCCAATACAGCACAACAAACGATGGGATCGAGGAAACTGAACCTATCTGAAGTTCAGAACCACTCGGACTGGACCAAGCTATGCGATCGAGGCCTTGGGCCAACGCAACTGCGCGAAGCTAAGCGAAGGCAGGCAGTGGTGAACAAGCGAGGTACCTGACGATGCGCATCTCGAGCATGTGGGGGACGAAGGAGCCGCAGAAGCGGCAGAAGTCCGCGTAGGTCATGTGGTTGGGCACCGCAGGTACGAACACCTGCGGCTTCCTCTCTGCCTACAAACACGCCGGGCGAGCGAGCGTTAGAGGTCACAACACCCAATACACGAACAGACAAAATACAAAAACCCTAGAACTGGGATAGCTTACCGGAAGATGAGATGACGAGGAGGAGGCGGCCGCGGCAGCGGTGGGTGGGTCGGGGTGGAGGAGGACGACGCCGCGGGTCTCCTCGATGCGGGGGTTCCCAGAGGAGAAGGGGACCGACTCGAGCGCGCGGGTGGATGAGAAGGGAGAGGCGGAGGGGGGGAGGGAGGCGGGATCGCCGGCGTTCGCCATGGCTGGAGAGGATAAGAAGCCTAGGGCAACGACGAGGAAGAAGGGGTTATTCGGAAAAGTTCCTGGCTCAACTGCTCCCAACTCCCAAGTCCTCCCCCTACTCGACCAGGTGGGGCCAACCTGGCAGTGAGATAAAGCGATGGCGTACGTAGTTGATTACCAATCGCGAGAGAATTCTGAAAAAAAAAAAGAGTAGAACGGTGGAAAAAAAAATGTGGAGGACACCGAGCTGATGCGGGGGAGGGGAGGCAGCGCCGGGAGGGCCTCCGCTGGCCCGGCGGCGGACCTTGGCGTCGGGGGAGCGGCTAGAATCGAGTTCTTTCCGGCTTCGGCTGTTTTTTCACCTATGTAAGTCAAAGCCGCAGAGAACTGGGCCAGTATTTTCCAAGTAGAAATGCACATCGCCTCTGTAAAAAAGAAGTTCATAATGCACTGCGCCTGTTGCTCGGGCCTCGCGTGCATCTTTGCGGTTGCTTCGGGTTGTGGCGGAAAGGTTGGGAAGGTCGGCATTACGTTACTGAAACTGGATAGTTGGTTGCCCGCCAAGTGGTCGACGTAATGCTGTGCGCGTTACAGTGCAGTGCAGCGCAGCTCAGCTATCCAGGGTTGGCGCCCATGCGATCACCAGATGGTGGAGTGCTCAGTGTTAAGGTTTGTTAGGTATGAGGTGTCCACTCTGTTCATGAGCTTTCGATGCCTCTTAGTGTGGGCGATGAGCGGAACGTGTCTAGGCTCTCAGAATTCAGATGATGAGCCTAGTTCCAAGTTTACCCGGCCATGGCAATAAGGCATGGTGGAACCTTATGCTGGTTGCAGTGGATAAGAGTGAACCGATGGCGTGTTGTTTTAGGATTTCAGTTCACAGATATCTGACTTACTACTGACTTGTTGTGTTTCTTGAAGAATTCACTTAGAATGTACTCTGTCATCATCTTCTAATTGGTTTATTTTGTCATTGTCAGGATGCGGATTTAGATTCCGATACATACATCATTCCCCCTTCAGGCTTGCTTGGATACACCATAGTCCAATTTGACCTTTTGGATTGGAAGGGATTTTAGTTCAATTTCACTGTTCGTTCGATGGGATTGAGAGATCCAATCAGCTTAGAGTGTGCCCAAACAGGCTACAGGATTCACAGTACTGTTGTGCAACTTTACACGATGGCATAAAGATTGGAAGCCAAATCTTTGATGGAATCTATGACTGTTTTGTCATAGGCAAGCTTTGGTTAGATCAGTTCCTTGTTCGTTTGGCCTCATGTATCTTCCAGGCTAGCAACTCATAGGCGTGAAATTCAGGCGTTCACAGCACAGTAAGTTTGTCCATGGGCAAAAGTATGTCTGTTCACCCATTATGGGACAGGTAAATTTTGAAGAAAAAAAAATCCTACCTTTCATATTCTGTTAGCTGAAATGTTAAACTATACACTATTCTACTCTGGTGTAATTTATCCTTTAGATTAATTGACCAGTTATTGTCCATATATACAGTTGAACTGAAGTGGAGTTAAAATATGTGTGCTTATATTGTAGCCTTGGTTACTTTACCGAGCAAGGTACAGAGGCTTATCATGCTCCCTGATGCATCAAAGTAATAGCCATAACTTTCATTCAGCTTACATGTTCAACTTAAAGTCCTAATCTCTTTGAAGTGATTGAATGTTTGTGCATGATAATCGCATAAAAATATAGGCATATTTTCTGGGAACCTTCTTTGTTAAAGGAAATGGTGATGCAAAATGGTAAAATGAGACCCTATTTCAAAAATATATATGTTAATGAGTGTGGTCCATATTTTTCCTGGAAATAATGGTAGGACAAGTAATTGTGTTAGTTAAATATATGAACATGGTCTGGCTAGTTATTAGGGGAAATGTAATCAACCAACCTTGTTTTACTATTTGCAAAAGAGTGAAGTGCATCATAGGTCCTCGAACTATTTCAGAGGTGTCACGTAGGTTCTCGAACTATGAAAATCGTCATCTAGGTCCTCAAAGTGCAATATGTGTGTCATCCTGGTCCTTCAACTATTTCCAAGGTGTCATGTAGGTCCTTAAACTATTTCGGAGGTGTCACATATATACACACTTATTACACTTCAAAGATTTTTGAGGACCTAGATGACACTTTTCATAGTTTGAGGACCTACATAACACCTTCGAAATAGTTCGAGGACCTAGGATGCACTTCACTCTTTGCAAAACTATGGACCTATAATGTACCTACCAAGGTTGCAGTCAACATGCCTGGGGATCTTCACAAATCTGGTTTCAACTGATCCTCTGCTATTTGGTTATTATTAATAAATATGTTGACTGAGCATCCCCAGAAACAAAAAAATGTGTTATTTGTGAATCTAGTTGACTGTTTGCGGTGATTAGCTCTGCTTGTAGTCAATGAGTTCGTGTGGTTGACTTACCATATGTGAATTGTGGAGATGGCTTCCTCTCGGTGTCCAGGTTGTTGGGCGTAAGGATGCAAGCGGGCATCCTGCAAGGCCCACATGTAAGTATATGGAAAGCCAAATATGTATTAATCTAAATAAAAATTACACTAGGTTGGCTTTTCGAACACCTATATGCTGATATATGTGGGCTCCGTAGTTGGGCAGTGATTATTGTGCTGTAGAACCTGTATGATGTCTGCTGGCCGGGGTAGAAATAGAATGTGCATTCTTGGTATTCTGGCTGACCAAGTCGATGCCCTAATGTTCGACCTTCTTTTAATGCTAAGGTACATGAATGTTTAACATATTCTGGAAATATTATCAGTGCTCCCTGATGATCAGGAAATAAGTTATTATAGAACCCAGTGATAGGTTTAGTCTTTAGGTTTCACAACCTTTATGCAAATTGCCCCAATTGATGACACTTAACGTTCACGAATTTGAAGAGAGTCACATCACAATATTGTTTCTGCTGTGTACTAGAGTTTAGGAGAGAGGTATGGGAACGGGATAGAAGAATGACTCTTCTGTTTCTTTATAGAGGCCTAACTGTCCAATCTAAAGTAATAAGCCATAAATCTTATCTCTGCCTTAAGGCCTGAACTAAAATATATCTTCCTAACTTAAATGATAAATTATGTAACCGAGGGATTTGTGATCTTATCCTATAATTTGGAGTCATCTCCTTGCCATGGTGACGATATGTACTTCCATACATAGCAGTTTCTGCCCACATTTGGGAACTGGAAGCTGCAGCGACAATACAAAAGGGATCTTATCTTGGAACAATGGAGGAAGTCAACAAGCATAGACCAGAAACTGTTGAAATTTTTGAACAAATTAATTTTTGTGAGTCAATGAGAATTCATCATTGCCCTCTATATGTTGAACCATTTGGTTGCGTAATGTCCGGCTGCATCCTAATATAGGAAATCTGAAGCATCCAGTTGGTCATCCAATGGCTCAGTTCAAGGCAGAGAGGGAGAAATTTCTTTGCGCCCAGAAAAAAGAGAACACTTTTGGCGAGCCTTGACCCTGAGCCCTTGGTTACTACTTCGGCCAGGCAGATTAAATTGCAACTCCACATCATCTTATGTTAAGTTGAATTCACATCGGATCCATTCCTTAGAATCATTTACCAAGAGATGGATTACATGTGTTTATGTATCATCCCTAGTTGGAAACATACTTTTATCAAATTAGTACTTCCGTACTGCTGCGGCCTTTATGAAACTTTGGTGGTTAAAAGCCAAATGCATTCAGTTTCATCTTTCGTTCTTGAAGGATTAAACCCTTGCACATGACCGTGTTTCTACCTCCAAATTTCTCAACGGTGTGGTGGTTCTGGTTTCTTTTTTAATCAATCTTTGTGTTTTTTTCATCATAAGAGGTTAATAACTGAATGGAACAACTGCTCGTTTTGTGCATCAAATTACGCATGTATCGAGATCTGTGCTACTTTATTTGCTAATTGCGTTGGACTATTGTCTTGTTGAGTTCATTATTTCGTTCTAACATGACTATATAACTCAGTCATATGAAGCTAATCTAATTTAAACAAGAGAATACGACCCATTTGATCTGATCAGAATGGTTGAAGAAACTTAAGCTAGCTTAGCGATCGGCTAGCTGTCACTTATTTGCTTACTTGCTGCTCTTTTCCCATTAATTGCCAGTTCAAATCGTCTGGATCACCAGACATCTACAAGACAATGACCATTTAGTTGACATTTGAATATTACTTCTGAACTTGTTCTTCTGTAACTTGCATGTTACCTCAGGTACTAAGTGTTACTAGTATTTGCATGAATTTGAGATCTGCAACCAAACTTGATGGTTCATGCATCTGTATTGTGGCAAGACAACACAATGGAAAGTACTAAGCAATTAAAGCGGTTAAAACTTAAACGCTTCCAGAAAATCCGAGGAAAATAATATGGTTGGCTCCAGTCAAAGTCAAGGAGAGAGTACCTGTAACTAGCGCAATCCCTTTTTTTAATAATTCATCATCATTGGAGGATGACAAAGATTTTACTGTTTAAGTAGACATTTGATTATCTTAGTGTGCTTATAATATTTAGTAGATGACGCGCACGAGTGCACTTCCCGAGCTTTCCAGCTATATGTGCCGAATCATATCACGAGGTGCTTGGAAAAAATATTGATATCGCGTTCTGATCTCGAGATGATCTGACTAGGCATTACTGAGGGCTTCAGTATTTAAACTGCAATTGCTCAAATTCCAATGGTTTAAAGTTTTTTTAACTTTTATTTCTTAACCCTTCCTTGCAAAGGAATATATGTAAGCAAATAAGACGAACCAGTGTTTTTGTGCATCAATATGATTGATTGCATGAGACTACTACAATGTTGAGAAGTATGTTCCCTTTTTCTTCTGACGTATCGTTGTAGGCATGAAATGGGCAATGGAAGGTAAACCATCACCCCATCAGTGCAAACTTGTGTTTGGTAGGAGAAACTTGCTCTTTCTGTCTCTTGATCTGTACAGTTGCACCTTTTTTTTTGCGATGACAGTTGCACCTCTTTTGTGTTTGACAGACCTATTGCCTATGAAAATATAAATTAACTAGGCTTGCATTTTTTTTACAATAAGAAAACGTCTGTGGAATGCCATTTTTAGCATCTATAATGCATGTTTGTTATGGATCCACATTGCTTCATGCACTTTCAGTTTAAAGAAGATAATAAATGAGTAGAGTACTTCATTTCTGAAACCAGGGTAGTAGAAGATAATCTTAAAATATTTTCCTATTATTTTGTCCTTCGTCACTGTTGTTTCATGACTAATCATTTTACTAAATCTGCTATGCATAGCTCTGAATCTGTTTCCTAGTGTTTTTATGTAATAATTGCTACTGCTCAGAACAGGGTTTAGAATATTGTTGATTGACATGAGAGTATGAGACTGTAGAAGATTCGTTGATCTTATGTTGGTCATAAATAATACAATATTTAACCACTATATGTTTTCCATTACATGAAATACTTTAGGTCAATTGCTATTTCGTTAAAAAAAAACTGCAACTGCCCATGATTCCACAGAAATCTACGGTAGATTCCTTGTGTGGTAGATATGATGATTACAACAGAATGCTTCTTTTTGGCAGGTTATTACCTATTAAATTTAGCTATGGCTGCCAAAAAAGAGCATTACATTTCAAAACAACCCCTCTGCTTTATCCAGATTGTGGAGGCAAGGCAATATTGTAAACTTTATTCAAAAACAACCCCTCTGCTTAGCCAAAAATACACTCCTAGGACTAGTCTATTGAATACTTAAACTCATGTATTGATTTTTTTACCATGGTTCTAGGCGTGTCAAGAATTGAGAGTGATAACATGATCGCTCGCATAATTAGGTATAAATCTTAATTAATGACCTACACAGAAATTGTTGAGTGCATTTGGTATTTGATCAATAACAACATTTAGAAAAACTAATAGATAAAGGAATAATATGAACCATGTTAAGGCGTACATATATATGAACTGGTGCATCTACCTGAAGAATTTGGGTACAATTGCCTCTGGTGATGTACATTGAAATTACATGGTTCCATCAAGACAAAATTCTGTCAGTAGTGCACCAGCTTAGTCCAAGAGATAAAGAGCATCAAAGAAGTAAAAAAAGAGACTATTTAGTGTTTTATTTTTATTAGCACAAAGGTGATCGTTGAGGCACCCCTTTCCTTCTGCTCATGTTTGTGGCCATGTCATCGTCAGAGACCCGGTTTGCAGATCGTGCACAGATATATGGTCCGCTACGCTTCTTCCGGACAAAATTTGTGTATGGTATGCTCAAATTATCGGAGTCTGATGATCCCATAGGCTCATCAGCATCAACAAGTGTTGACTGGGTTGTCTCATCATCAGCGTCATGAGGAATGAAGAAGTCAGGACCAAGCTGCAAGGTCTTGCATGGACGCAAGTATGCTGACAAGTCTTTCTTCTTCCGTAATATGTACTCAACCTGAAAAGGATGGATATGAGTGAACTTGACAGGTAGTTTTCATATGTATGTCCAGAAATTGACAGTTCGCTTTAAATGCATTTAATGCCTATCTGGACATATTTTTCTGAATTTGCTAACATTAATTTTCATATATTTTTTACTTTATAGTGCTTCTACCAGCTGATTCCCCAATCAGATTCTTCAGGTAGCTAAATACTCTGATATGGATATTGCATGGCAAATGAGGTCAGATGCTATTGTAGCTAAGTACCTTTTAGAATCTAGATCAAAATTGTGCTGCTTCTCTCATTTAGTATGAATTATATTCTTTGATTCTATCAGCCATCGTAATTCAGTTGAACATAATTGTATTATTTTGTTAGTCATCATAATTCAACTCAATATAACTACACTATTTCTCAGCCATCAGAACTAAATTGCATGTAATCACATGGAATAACACTAGATCGCGAGTTCTACTAAATCACCTTGCAATCCAGAGAGCAGTAGAAATAGGGCTCTTGAAGGCTCCTGTCGCAGGAGGTGCAAATATTCCCTGACCCCTTAAATTGCCTATTCTGTGGTCTCTTCTTCAGGAAAACGACCTTAGAGCTGTTAATCGTGTATGACTGCACCATGTAGATACAGAATTATGAGCATGCATGCATCTCAGACAACAATTATCAGACTCACACGCATACTGTGTAGACTATGCATATTACCTGAACACCGGAACAGTCAATAAGCTTCTCAAGGTCCTCCAGCCGAACGACGTCGTGGTAGACATATCGCCGAACCTGCAGCAGCCGGTGTACCCGGTGTGTCGACACACAGTGTGGGCAGATGCTGGTGCAGCAGTCAAGGCAGCATATGTTCTTCTCGTTCTTCTTGGCATGCTCATGGAAGGAGCATGCCACGAAGAACTTCTCTGTGCTGAGGGCCTCTAACCATGCTGGCTTCCACATTGCCTGCTGATGCTGCAAAACTCCAAACGATCTTTGCATCACTAAAAGATGAACTTAAATGAGGAAGCATGAAGAAGGTGGGAATTCTCACCATGATTATGTATGTCGGTGTAAAGCCTTTGGTGTTCTATGTGTTCTTTGTTGGAAGAGGAATGGGGAGCTTTGACGAAGAGAGTACGTGTAGCTTGTGAAGGATGAGAGATGGGGTGTTTAGTGGGCTAAGAAGGATTAGACCAGCCAGAAGAAGGGGGTTATATACTTGCATTGCTAGAGCTTTTGACATTTGACTCCTTAATATATGGAACTATCATGCGATGAGCCTTGCTTTATGAAGGAGTAGTGATAGGCATGTGTAGTTACTTTGTGCATCATATTAAGAACATGTTCCTGAATTGCCGTTGTAGCCTTGTAGGCGTCGGGATGTCATATTTCAAAACGGAAAGTTGTTTCACAAAATATAATTACCCATTCGAAGGAGCTGCAAAATCATTTCGCATGGGTTGCCATGCACTCTGATTGGTAAAGTTGTCCTCTTAAAATTTCCAATTTATAGCATAAAGTGGCTTTTACTTCTCAGAGAAAAAGTCAACTAATTATGATAGTTTTGTCAGGTTCGTCCTCAGATAAGTAATGCAGTTCCAGTAGAATGTTATATTGCATGACATTGATTAGAGTTTTCTACAGGTAAATTACCTGCGTGAACATAAGTTTTCGATCTATTTTGTAGTTCAGTATCAGGTTGAATTACCGTATTCACTAATAAGTTACAACGGTGGCTCTTCTCTGGAGAAATTATGAAAATATGAAAATACCATGCAAAACAAAACAGATCATCACAGTTAACTGGTAAGCCTGATTGATGCCGGTAAGTGTTTCTTGTAAAATTTCAGTCACTTGGATTTTCCTTGTAAACAAGAAGTATTTATTTCTTCAAGAATGAATCAAGATGTATTTCACAGATGCTCGCTCCGGACGGCATGCAAACGGCAAGGTCTGAAGTTTTAGCATTAAAATCTGCTGCATCTCTTGGAGATTGGGCTGATGTGCATGACATGTACTGATGTACACAGGGAGCCAACAAAGCACACAAAAACAAATCTAAAGGAAAGAAAGGGAGGTGGGGAGGTGAGGAGAACGTGGATGCTGTTTCTAGTGTTTCCCAACCCTTGTGCCAACTTTTTAACTTATGACCAAAGCTCAAATCTCTAGCCTTGGCTATTGAGCTCGCCCCTCTAAACAAATGCAGTCCCCAAGGACGCGTTGATTCCTTGTTTGGAGCCTTATGTGGGGGGAGGGGATGGCCTTTCTTGGGCAACCCATGCATACAATATAAATCTGCGGTCTCCACTAACAAATTACTGCCTTGGGCTTTGCCCCATCCATCGTGTTTGCCACAGGCTAGGTGTTGTTTTACCCGAGTATTATATCTCAAATGGTGAACTACGGTAGCACAAATCTGTTACGGAAGCGCACTCTGTAACTTTTGGGGAATCTACATTCTGTTTTACTCTTCGTCTGTTCTTGTTCCGAGCACAAATATGCGTGGTTTATATCTTTGTTAATTTTGAATGGGTATCCTAAGTGACAGGCTGCAATTACTTTCTGTGGATCAAGAGTCTGTTGTTATGGAGTATGGACTATTATTATGTACTTTGTGCTATGAAACCTTTTTCCTGGTAATTGTTGTGGCCTAGTTACTGCCTTTTGCAGTTTGCACTGCATTGCATATGCTGTCTATGTTTAGCTTTCACATGCAAGGGTCACAGATTCCAATATCTAGCTTGGCTTGTTCTGGGAGTGGATTCAGCGAAGTGTGTAATGGCTTGTCCCAGGTGTGGATCCGATGAGGTTTTGCAAAGAATCGATTATATGTAGATGTATATAGTCCATTTAGAAGTTGAAGATGGTGCTCTTCTGGTTGATCTGAGTTGTTTGTATGATTTTCTAATGATTCGTCGAAAAAGAACCTTACTTCCTTGCAGATATTGGTCCACTATCCCTGGAGACGTGAGCTGATGGACAGCTCCACCTTAAAATGTCTGACTCTAAATATTCGGTGATAGCTGGTTCTAAGAGAAGCAAGGTTTCCACAGTTTCATCTCTGATACTTTTTTATATTGTCTATGATTGGTGCGTTTGCAAGAGCCTTAAATTGTGTCATGGCCAATTGGCCATTATCACTATTTCGCTATGTAACAACTGCTCCTTTTCAGTTCATGTAGGTTGATTCAGTTCGCTGATTTCAGGGAAAAGACGGTTTATTACCTTTTTGTGGTACTCGATGACGATTGTTAATGCCGATTTGTGCATAATTAATCTGGGAAGCTATACTGCTACAGGGAGACTCTTTGCTTCCATACCATAATGGCTGACGCTTAGTTTCAGTGAGTTGTCCTTTTTAAATTAACTTTTGTTTCTTCAACCAAGTTTCCAGGAAACTAACATGCCAAGCAGCTGAACATTACGCTGATCAAGTTTAGAACCAGTAATCTGGCTACTTTGCCACTAGTGTCGAAACATCAGACTGTCATCAAATGGCCCAAAATAAATTAATACATTTAACATCTTTTTTTTTCTATCTATGTATACTAGTTTCTGGTATCGGTTTCGAATTCTCATTCCAGCCTACTTTGATAAACTTCGGCTGCTAATATACTTCTTTTTCGGTGTCGGCTGCTGATATTCAAGTATCTTGATATTTTTTAGTACTACTAATTTTATTTTTTGACAAAAGGTGGATTTTATTGACTCAAAATGACGACTAATTTTACTGGTAGTAACATTCAGATAGGGGAGAGTAGTAGCCGAAAGACCGAAACCATTTTGGAGATTGTGCAGACGTACAAGAAAGAAGATGACAAGTAAAAGAGAACGCAGGCTAAATCCTTTTATACTAATTGTAGTTCTTGTCAATTCTTCCTAGCAGCATGCACCCCCCTCAAAACCGAAGCCGCGTGCATACGTGCAACGGCAAAGCTCCAAAGCCTACGCCCCTCAAATTCGCGTCCCTTCCGTCTCCTAGGATTTGACTTACGAAATTAACCAGGACTGCTAATTTGATTCGCCGGAAGAGTGGTGTCTCTTTTAAAAAAAGGATTTGATTGAAGAGTGGTGTCTAAGCAACGGATGTTGTTTCTTGCTTGCGATTGTAGCCATGTAATCATTAATCCAGCTTGGGTTGTCACAGGCTCGCTCACACCACAAACCCAAGTCGACCCACCCTCCCTCCTACCCCTGTATTTTCTATTCTAACCGGCGATCTTTCACGGTTCTAAACACCACTTTGTCGGTCCCTAAACCCCGGTCAAATTTGCTCCAGTGTACCAGAAAGCTAATCAAATTGTACGGACGCCGAATCCGAATATTTTTACCTTCAGTCAGAATACTTCACCCATTGATCTCGGGCACTAGTCTATGACGCGCGGGCCACACGACTCGAATTGCCTACACGACCAGTGGCTGTGCAGTGAGCTCGAGAGGCGCCGCACGGTGGTAATGGAGAGACTGTGGAATGGGTTAGCTTTAGCAAGTGATGGTCCATGGAGATCCCCGACCCCCGAGTTCCAACCCGGCCCGAACATTTTCCTTTTTCTCCCCCTTTATCTTTCGTCGCACGCACGCAGGCACGTCCGCATGTGCAGCGCCGCACGTGTGCACGTACGCCCTTTCGCGTAGAGAATCCAGGGCGCGCACACGTGGCGGGATCCGAGGTGGCGGGCCAGGGGCCGGCCGGCTGGTGGCCTCCACGTGAGGGCGTCTGACACAAGGTTAATGCGTGGAGGCGCCTTCACGTGACGTGCATCGGCCTCCGCGTTGGACCAGATGCGCTGCGGTGCCTTCCCCTGTGGCCTCCTCTGTTTGTTGCTGCTGCCGTGGAAGTTTCGCGGGTGACGAGCTTAATTGCACAGTTGGTCGATCTTCTTGTTTCACCTCCCTTCTTTGAGATCTGGTCTGCCTTTCTTGAAATCTGGAGCTGTGTTACGCGTACTGATTTTTTTTCTTTTGAAAAACTTTCGTTTTATTGATCTTCAATCACGACAATAAAAAACATCAGAGATAATAAAAATTACAACCAGGTCCATGAGCCACTTAACGAATGACTACAAGCATTGGAGCGAGCCGAAGGCACGCTGCCGTCATCGCCCCTCTTTCCTTGAAGTCGGACAAACCTTATTGTAGTAGACAGTCTGAAAGTCATCGTGCTAAGATCCCATACGAACAACGTACCAGAGCAGCAACAATCGCCGATGATGAAAGTCGTAGATTGGAAGGATCGAACCTATAAACGCCCAAACTAAAATGAACAAAGACCGGATCCAAACAGATCCAATAAAGACGAGCACCGACCCAATCCCGCGAGATCCGATGAAGACACACCTCCACACACCCTCTGACAAAGTTAGACGCACCATCAGAACGTGGATAGAACATACTTGTTAGTCTTGTAGCAAAACAAGTACTCCCTCCATCCGGTAATGTAAGACTAGCGCCAAAAAATGTCTTACATTATAGGACGGAGAGAGTACTTATAGGGAAATTCATCATGAAAATATATTTTGTGAGTTTTCATAAAACATTAAAAAAATCACATATGCACATACTTCCGCCCTCCTCAAATAAGTGGACATATAGAAATTTTAAGATATATTATGGAATTGAGCAGGAAATATATTGAGAAGGTGTAAGCCATACTCTCTCTTCTTTAATTACCCAATCTTTAATGAGCTAAGACTTAGTAACATGCATCTCCAATGCTGACCCGCAAAATGGCCATCGCATCCGTTCCCGGGCCGGGGGACCAGTCTGCGGACACTGATGTGAGAATCGGCCATCCAAACCTAGACGGCATACATCCGGCCCTATTTTTTTAATTTAAAGTCCGCATACATCTGCATGCTCAAAATAGACGCATATCTAGTTCTAGTTCAACTAAAAAATATTCAACTGTTCAAATGTAGCAGTAGTTATAATTTAAATATTACAATCCAACATGTTGTCCCCTTTAACCGCTCACATATACTCAATCAGATCTTCCTTCAGTTTCTCATGAGTTGATCGATACCGAATTTGTTGCATTTAAACAAATTCATCAAATGTCGCCGGACTCTGGTTTGGAAGTTTGATAGGATGAGGATCACACATGTGTAGGGTCGAAAGTATGTCTAGAAGGGGGAGTGATTAGACTACTTGACCAAATAAAAGCTAGTATTTTCCTAGTTTTAGCTGTAGGCAAGTTTTAGCAATTCCACCAAGTCAAGCAATACCCTACACATACAAGTCTAAGACTTTGACCAGTGGAAAGTAAAGACTTTGCATAAAGGAGGGATCAGAGATATCAAACGTAATGAAGACACGGAGATTTTTTGCGTGGTTCTGATATGTGGTGCTATCGTATATCGTTGGAGACTTCAACCCATGAAGGATAATGTAACACCCCTGATGTCATGCTACGGTAAACTCCCTTAATGGTGCCATGCCACCACAATTAATTTTGCTAAACTTCACTTGATCCAAACCCAATTCAAATTCAAATGCAACTCAAATTACTATTTCTTCAAACTGTCCAACATAAATGTTCATTGGGTTGCAAATATTTAAATATTTAAAACTGGGCCAGCAACATTTAAATTAACCATTTTGATTTACATAAATAGTTAAGCCTTTCAAAATAAATTGGGGCTTAGTGGGGTATCTCAAAACCTTGCCTAATATTTATGTGTCGAGTATCATCTACAACTAAAATCATTGCAGTTAAAAGCAAAGTGCAAAGCAATGGCTAAAATAGAAGAGAGAAAAAGAAAAAGAATAAAAACTAAATACTACTGTGCAGATGGGCTCTAGGTTACAGTGTAGGCCCAACCCATTTTTCTCCTCCTTCTTCCTACCGCTAATCATGGCGCGCTGGACGCACGCCCCACATCCACGCCCTGGATCGCCACGCGTCGGCCACCCCGCAGCCTCCCCGTCATCGTCGATGCCTACAAGGATGCCCCCTCGTCCCCTGGCGAACCCTAGCCCTCAGAGCCCCCTCTCAGTTTCTTCCTCCCCCGCGCAAGGCCCGAGCCCTCGCCGCCACGCGCCCACCGATCTCCCCCTTGTCTAGCTCCGTGTCCAGGAGTTTGATAACCCACAAGTATAGGGGATCGCAACAGTTTTCGAGGGTAGAGTATTCAACCCAAAATTATAGATTTAACACAAGGGGAGCCAAAGAATATTTGCAAGTATTAACAGTTGAGTTGTCAATTCAATCACACCTAGAGAACTAAATATCCGCAACAGAGTGATTAGTAGAACAATGGTATGATAGTTTGATAGCGGTAGTAACGATAGCAACAGTAACGGTAACAATGGTAGCAGTAGTTTTATAGCAATTGTGACAGTGGCGACAACAGTAGTAACTTAGCAAAGATCAATATGTGAAAAACTCGTAGGCATTGGATCGGTGATGGATAATTATGTTGGATGACATTCATCATGTAACAGTTATAACCTAGGGCGACACAAAACTAGCTCCAATTCATCAATGTAATGTAGGCATGTATTATGTATATAGTCATACATGCTTATGATAAGAACTTGCATGACATCTTTTGTCTTACCCTCCCGTGACAGTGGGGTCCATAAGGAAACTAAGGGATATTAAGGCCTCTTTTTAACAAAGAATCGAACAAAGCATTAACACATGTTGAATACATGAACTCCTCAAACTACGATAATCACCGGAAAGAATCCCAATTATTGTCACCTTGGGGTGTGCGGATCATAACACGTAATAGGTGCGTATAACTTGCAAGATAGGATCAAGAACACAAATATATTCAAGAAAACATAAAGGGTTCAGATCTAAAATCATGGCACTCGGGCCCTAGTGACAAGCATTAAGCATAGCAAAGTCATACAACACCAATCTCAGAACATAGTGGATACTAGGGATCGAGCCCTAATAAAACTAACTCGATTACATGATAAATCTCATCCAACCACCGTCCAGCAAGCCTATGAAGAATTACTCACTCCCGGCGGTGAGCATCATAAAATTGGTGATGGAGGATGGTTGATGATGATGATGATGAAGGACCCCCCCTCTCCGGAGCCTTGAACGGACTCTAGATATGGCCTCCCGATGAAGAACAGGAAGTGGTGGCGGCTCCGTATCATAAATCACGATGAAACTTTCTTCTTTTTTTTTCTCGGGAATTATGAATTTATAGTGCTGGGATCGGTCAGCAGAGCCTCATGGGCCCCACAAGCCACCAGGGCGCACCCAGCGGGGTGGGCGCACCCTGGTGCCTCGTGGGAAGCAGGTGGCCCCCTCCAATGGGTCTTTGCTCTAGTATTTTTTTATTCCATAAAAATTCTCCAAAAAGTTTCGTCCAATTCCGAGAAATTTTATTTTTGCAAAAAAAACAACACCATGGTAGTTCTGCTGAAAACAACGTCAGTCCGGGTTAGTTCCATTCAAATCATGCAAATTAGAGTCCAAAACAAGAGCAAAAGTGTTTGGAAAAGTAGATACGACGGGGACGTATCAACTCCCCCAAGCTTAACTCATTCCTTGTCCTCAAGCAATTCAGTTGACAAACTGAAAGTGATAAAAAAACTTTTACGAACTCTTTTGTTCTTGTATCTATATATATGCTCAAATAATACCTAGTTTTCAGCAAAGATCATAACTAACCATGCAAATGATAACTCTTAAAAATTATATTCACTCATATCAATGGCATAATCAACTAGTGAGCAATAATAAAATATCTCAAATGCCAACACTTTGTCAAAATAATCATGATATAATATGACAACATGGTATCTCGCTAGCCCTTTCTGAGACCACAAAACATAAATGCATAGCACCTCCAAAGCTCAAGCAGCGACTAAACATTGTAATTCATGGTAGAAAAGATCCAGTCATGATGCGCACAATATTAACTATGCACAATGCATTAGAATGACAATACTGCCCACAAGACTGGTGCTTGTTTAAGGAGGTGATGACTCAACAACAAAAGTAAAATAACATAAAAGTAAATGATAGGCCATTCGAAGAGGGAAGCAGGGATTTGTAGAGGTGCCAGGGCTCAAAGCTTAAATCAGAGATAAATATAATTGTAGGAGGTATGCCTTTCCTGTCAACATCATGACCGAGAGTTTTCAATATCTTCCATGCTAAACAAATTAGCGGCGGTTCCCAAGCGGTAAAGTAAAGTTTACCCCCTCCACCAGCAAACACAAGCCATGGCTAGCCGAATCCTCGGGTTCCCTCCATACCAACAACTTTTTGGGGGAGTTTGTTTTATTATTTGCAATTTTAAACATGGGACTGGGCATCCCGATTATCAGCCCGTCTCGTGCAAGGACAAGTGAATAAACACTCATCATGAGAATAACCCGCTTAGCATGGAAGATACTGACCGTCCCCTGTCGCTCCATGAGCTGTATGGGCACACAAAAGAAATGTTCAATTGAATATTTAGAGGTGGCACATGCAAATTTACTTGAAACGACATGTTGGGGAACGTAGCAATAATTCAAAAATTTCCTACGTGTCACCAAGATCAATCTAGGAGATGCTAGCAACGAGAGAGAGGGAGTGCATCTTCATACCCTTGAAGATCGCTAAGCGGAAGCGTTACAAGAACGCGGTTGATGGAGTCGTACTCGCGGCGATTCAAATCGCGGAAGATCCGATCTAGCGCCGAACGGACGGCGCCTCCGTGTTCAACACACGTACAGCCCGGGGACGTCTCCTCCTTCTTGATCCAGCAAAGGGAGAGGAGAAGTTGAGGGAGAACTCCAGCAACACGACGACGTGGTGGCAATGGAGCTCGTGGTTCTCCGGCAGGGCTTCGCCAAGCACTACGGAGGAGGAGGAGATGTATGAGGAGGAAGGGGCTGCGCCAAGGGAAGGGTTGCGGCTGCCCTCTCTCTCCCCCACTATATATAGGGGGAAGGGGGTGGAGGAGGCGCCCTAGGGTTCCCTAGGGGAGGGGCGGCGGCCACAGGGGAAACCCTAGATGGGTTTGGGGGCCCCCACCCCTGGGAAACTTGCCCCCCAAGCCGGGGGGTGGCTGCCCTAGGGGAGGCGCCCCCACCTCTCCACGTTACGTGAGAGGGGTTGGGAGGGGCGCACAACCCCTTAGTGGGCTGGTTTTCCCCTTCCCCTTGGCCCATAAGGCCCCCCAACGCTTGCCGGGGCCTCCGAAACACCTTTCGGTCACGCTAGTCGTCACCCGGTACTCCCAGAACAATTTCGGACTCCAATACCCTTCGTCCAATATATCGATCTTCACCTCCGGACCATTTCGGAGCTCCTCGTCATGTCCGGGATCTCATCCGGGACTCCGAACAACCTTCGGTAACCACATACTATTTCCCATAACAACTCTAGCGTCACCGAACCTTAAGTGTGTAGACCCTACGGGTTCGGGAACCATGCAGACATGACCGAGACACCTCTCCGGCCAATAACCAATAGCGGGATCTGGATACCCATATTGGCTCCCACATGTTCCACGATGATCTCATCGGATGAACCACGATGTCGGGGATTCAATCAACCCCGTATACAATTCCCTTTGTCTATCGATATGTTACTTGCCCGAGATTCGATCGTCGGTATCCCAATACCTCGTTCAATCTCGTTACCGGCAAGTCTCTTTACTCGTTCCGTAACGCATGATCCCGTGGCTAACTCATTAGTCACATTGAGCTCATTATGATGATGCATTACCGAGTGGGCCCAGAGATACCTCTCCGTCATACGGAGTGACAAATCCCAGTCTCGATTCGTGCCAACCAAGACTTCGGATACCTTAGTGCACCTTTATAGCCACCCAGTTACGTTGTGACGTTTGGTACACCCAAAGCATTCCTATAGTATCCGGGAGTTGCACAATCTCATGGTCTAAGGAAACGATACTTGACATTAGAAAAGCTCTAGCAAACGAACTACACGATCTTGTGCTATGCTTAGGATTGGGTCTTGTCCATCACATCATTCTCCTAATGATGTGATCCCGTTATCAATGACATCCAATGTCCATGGTCAGGAAACCATAACCATCTATTGATCAACGAGCTAGTCAACTAGAGGCTTACTAGGGACAGGTTGTGGTCTATGTATTCACACATGTATTACGGTTTCCAGTTAATAGAATTATAGCATGAACAATAGACAATTATCATGAACAAGGAAATATAATAATAACCATTTTATTATTGCCTCTAGGGCATATTTCCAACAGTCTCCCACTTGCACTAGAGTCAATAATCTAGTTCACATCACTATGTGATTGTAATGAATCCAACACCCATGGGGTTTGTTCATATCTCGCTTGTGAGAGAGGTTATTAGTCAACGGGTCTGAACCTTTCAGATCCGTGTGTGCTTTACAAATCTCTATGTCATCTTGTAGATGCAGCTACCACGTGCTACTTGGAGCTATTCCAAATAACTGCTCTACTATACGAATCCGGTTTACTACTCAGAGTCATCCGGATTAGTGTCAAAGTTTGCATCGACATAACCCTTTACGACGAACTCTTTTACCACCTCCATAATTGAGAAAATTCCTCAGTCCACTAGTTACTAAGGATAAGTTCGCCCGCTGTCATGTGATCCATTCCTGGATCACTCTTGTACCCCTTGACTAATTCATGGCAAGGCACACTTCAGGTGCGGTACACAGCATAGCATACTGTAGAGCCTACGTCTAAAGCATAGGGGACGACCTTCGTCCTTTCTCTCTCTTCTGCCGTGGTCAGGTCTTGAGTCTTACTCAATACTCACACCTTGTAACACAGCCAAGAACTCCTTCTTTGTTGATCTATTTTGAACTCCTTCAAAATCTTGTCACTTTATGTATTCATTTGAAAGTATTATTAAGCGTTTTTGATCTATCCTTATAGATCTTGATGCTCAATGTTCAAGTAGCTTAATCCAGGTTTTCTAGTGAAAAACACTTTTCAAATAACCCTGTATGCTTTCCAGAAATTCTACATCATTTCTGATCAACAATATGTTAACAACATATACTCATCAAAAATTCTATAGTGCTCCCACTCACTTCTTTGGAAATACAAGTTTCTCATAAACTTTGTATAAACCCAAAATCTTTGATCATCTCATCAAAGCATACATTCCAACACCGAGATGCTTACTCCAGTCCTTAGAAGGATTGATGGAGCTTTGCATACTTGTTAGCATCTTTCAGGATTGACAAAACCTTCTGGTTGTATCACATACAACCTTTCCTCAAGAAAAACGTCGAGGAAACAATGTTTTGACATCCTATCTGCAAGATTTCATAAATAATGCAATAACTGCTAACATAATTCCAACAGACTCTTAGCATCGCTACGAGTGAGAAAATCTCATCGTAGTCAACTCCTTGAACTTGTCGGAAAACATCTTAACGACAAGTCGAGCTTTCTTAATGGTGACACTTACCATCATTGTCTGTCTTCCTTTTAAAATCCATCTGCACCCAACAGCCTTACGACCATCAAGTAGTTCTTCCAAAGTCTATACTTTGTTTTATACATGGATCCTCTCTCGGATTTTATGGCCTCGAGCCATTCGTCGGAATCCGGGCCCACCATCGCTTCTCCATAGCTCGTAGGTTCATTGTTGTCTAGCAACATGACTTCCAAGACAGGATTATGTACCACTCTGAAGTAGTACGCATCCTTGTCGACCTACGAGGTTTGGTAGTGACTCGATCTGAAGTTTCATGATCACTATCATAAGCTTCCACTTCAATTGGTGTAGGTGCCACAGGAACAACTTCCTGTGCCCTGCTCCACACTAGTTGAAGTCATGGTTCAATAACCTCATCAAGTCTCCACCATCCTCCCACTCAATTCTTTCGAGAGAAACTTTTCCTCGAGAAAGGACCCGTTTCTAGAAACAATCACTTTTGCTTCCAGATCTGAAATAGGAGGTATACCCAACTGTTTTGGGTATTCTATGAAGATGCATTTATCCGCTTTGGGTTCGAGCTTATCAGCCTGAAACTTTTTCACATAAGCGTAGCAGCCCCATACTTTTAAGAAACGACAGCTTAGGTTTCTCTAAACCATAGTTCATACGGTGTCGTCTCAACGGAATTGCGTGGTGCCCTATTTAAAGTGAATGCGGTTGTCTCTAATGCCTAGCCCATAAACGATAGTGGTAATTCGATAAGAGACATCATGGTATGCACCATATCCAATAGGGTGCAGTTATGATGTTCGGACACACCATCACACTATGGTGTTCCAGGCGGTATTAGTTGTGAAACAATTTCCACAATGTCTTAATTGTGTGCCAAACTCGTAACTCAGATATCTCTATGATCATATCATAGACATTTTATCCTCTTGTCACGACGATCTTCAACTTCACTCTGAAATTACTTGAACCTTTCAATAATTCAGACTTGTGTTTCATCAAGTAAATATTCTTAGCATCTACTCAAATCATCTGTGAAGTAAGAACATAACGATATCCACTGCGTGCCTCAGCACTCATTGGACTGCACACATCAAATGTATTACTTCCAACAAGTTGCTCTCTTGTTTCCATCTTACTGAAAATGAGGCCTTTCAGTCATCTTGCCCATGTGGTATGATTTGCATGTCTCAAGTGATTCAAAATCAAGCGAGTCCAAACGATCCATCTGTATGGAGTTTCTTCATGCATATCTACCAATAGACATGGTTCGCATGTCTCAATCTTTTCAAAAATAAGTGAGTACAAAGATCCATCAACATGGAGCTTCTTCATGCGTTTTTATACCAATATGACTCAAATGGCAGTGCCACCAGTATGTGGTACTATCATTACTATCTTATATCTTTTGGCATGAACATGTGTATCACTACGATCGAGATTCAATAAACCATTCATTTTAGGTGCAAGACCATTGAAGGTATTACTCAAATAAACAGAGTAACCATTATCCTCCTTAAATGAATTACCGTATTGCGATAAACATAATCCAATCATGTCTATGATCAACGCAAACACCAAATAACAATTATTTAGGTTTAACACCAATCTCGATGGTAGAGGGAGCGTGCGATGTTTGATCACATCAACCTTGGAAACACTTCCAACACATATCGTCATCTCACCTTTAGCTAGTCTCCGTTTATTCCGTAGCCTTTTATTTCGAGTTACCAACACTTAGCAACCAAACCGGTATCTAATACCCTGGCGCTACTAGGAGTACTAGTAAAGTACACATTAATATAATGTATATCCAATATACTTCTGTCGACCTTGCCTGCCTTCTCATCTACCAAGTATGTAGGGTAGTTCTGCTTCAATGACCGTTCCCCTCATTACGGAAGCACTTAGTCTCGGGTTTGGGTTCAACCTTGGGTTTCTTCACTAGAGCAGCAACTGATTTGTCGTTTCATGAAGTATCCCTTCTTTCCCTTTCCCTTCTTGAAACTAGTGGTTTTACTAACCGTCAACAATTGATGCTCCTACTTGATTTCTACTTTTGCGGTGTCAAACATCGCGAGTTGCTCAAGGATCATCATGTCTGTCCCTGATATGTTATAGTTCATCACGAAGCTCTAGTAGCTTGGTGGCAGTGACTTTGGAGAACCATCACTATCTCATCTGGAAGATTAACTCCCACTCGATTCAAGCGATTATAGTACTCAGGCAATCTGAGCACATGCTCAACGAATGAGCTTTTCTCCCTTAGTTTGCAGGCTTAAGAAACTTGTTAGAGGTCTCATACCTCTTGACGTGGGCACTAGTCTGAAATCCCAATTTCAGTCTTTGGAACATCTCATATGTTTTGCGACGTTTCAAAAACGTCTTTGGCGCCTCAATTCTAAACCGTTAGCATTACGCACTGAACTATCACGTAGTCATCAAAACGTGTATGTCAGATGTTCGCAACATCCACAGACGACGCTTGAGGTTCAGCACACCGAGCGGTGCATTAAGGACATAAGCCTTCTGTGCAGCAATGAGGATAATCCTCAGTTTACGGACCCAGTCCGCATAATTGCTACTGTCAACTTTCAACTAAAATTTCTCTAGGAACATATCTTAAACAGTAGAACTAAAGCGTAAGCTATGACATAATTTGCAAAGACCTTTTGACTATGTTCATGATAATTAAGTTCATCTAATTATTTAATGAACTCCCACTTAGATAGACATCCCTCTAGTCATCTAAGTGATACATGATCCGAGTCAACTAGGCCGTGTCCGATCATCACGTGAGACGGACTAGTCATCATCGGTGAACATCTTCATGTTGATCGTATCTACTATATGACTCATGTTCGACCTTTCGGTCTCTTGTGTTCCGAGGCCATGTCTGTACATGCTAGGCTCGTCAAGTCAACCTAAGTGTTTCGCATGTGTAAATCTGGCTTACACCCGTTGTATGCGAACGTTAGAATCTATCACACCCGATCATCACGTGGTGCTTCGAAACAACGAACCTTCGCAACGGTGCACAATTAGGGGGAACACATCTCTTGAAATTTTAGTGAGGGATCATCTTATTTATGCTACCGTCGTTCTAAGCAAATAAGATGTAAACATGACAAACATCACATGAAAATCATAAAGTGACATGATATGGCCAGTATCATCTTGCGCCTTTTGATCTCCATCTTCGAGGCGCGGCATGATCACCTTCGTCACCGGCATGACACCATGATCTCCATCATCGTGTCTTCATGAAGTTGTCTCGCCAACTATTACTTCTACTACTATGGCTAACGGTTAGCAATAAATTAAAGTGATTACATGGCGTTTTTCATTGACACGCAGGTCATACAATAAATTAAGACAACTCCTATGGCTCCTGCCGGTTGTCATACTCATCGACATACAAGTCGTGATTCCTATTGCAAGAACATGATCAATCTCATACATCACATATATATAATTCATCACATCCTTTTGGCCATATCACATCACATCGCATACCCTGCAAAAACAAGTTAGACGTCCTCTAATTGTTGTTGCATGTTTTACGTGGCTGCTATGTGTTTCTAGCAAGAACGTTTCTTACCTACGCAAAAGCCACAACGGTGATATGCCAATTGCTATTTACCCTTCATAAGGACCCTCTTCATTGAATCTGATCCGACTAAAGTGGGAGAGACAGACACCCGCTAGCCACCTTATGCATCAAGTGCATGTCAGTCGATGGAACCTGTCTCGCGTAAGTGTACGTGTAAGGTCGGTCCGGGCCGCTTCATCCCACAGTGCCGTCGAATGAAGATAAGACTAGTAACGGAAAGCAAATCGAACAAATCATCGCCCACAACTACTTTGTGTTCTACTCGTGCATAGAATCTACGCATAGACCTAGCTCATGATGCCACTGTTGGGGAACGTAGCAATAATTCAAAAATTTCCTACGTGTCACCAATATCAATCTAGGAGATGCTAGCAACGAGAGAGAGGGAGTGCATCTTCATACCCTTGAAGATCGCTAAGCGGAAGCATTACAAGAACGCGGTTGATGGAGTCGTACTCGCGGCGATTCAAATCGCGAAAGATCCGATCTAGCGCCGAACGGACGGCGCCTCCGTGTTCAACACACGTACAACCCGGGGACGTCTCCTCCTTCTTGATCCAACAAGGGGAGAGGAGAAGTTGAGGGAGAACTCCAGCAGCACGACAGCGTGGTGGCAATGGAGCTCGTGGTTCTCCGGCAGGGCTTCGCCAAGCACTATGGAGGAGGAGGAGATGTATGAGGAGGAAGGGGCTGCGCCAAGGGAAGGGTTGCGGCTGCCCTCTCTCTCCCTCACTATATATAGGGGGAAGGGGGTGGAGGAGGCGCCCTAGGGTTCCCTAGGGGAGGGGCGGCGGCCACAGGGGAAACCCTAGATGGGTTTGGGCGCCCCCACCCCTGGGAAACTTGCCCCCCAAGCCGGGAGGGGTGGCTGCCCTAGGGGAGGCGGCCCCACCTCTCCACGTTAAGTGAGAGGGGTTGGGAGGGGCGCACAGCCCCTTAGTGGGCTGGTTTGCCCCTTCCCCTTGGCCCATAAGGCCCCCCAACGCTTGCCGGGGCCTCCGAAACATTTTTCGGTCACGCTGGTCGTCACCCGGTACTCCCAGAACAATTCCGGACTCCAATACCCTTCGTCCAATATATCGATCTTCACCTCCGGACCATTCCGGAGCTCCTCGTCATGTCCGGGATCTCATCCGGGACTCCGAACAACCTTCGGTAACCACATACTATTTCCCATAACAACTCTAGCATCACCGAACCTTAAGTGTGTAGACCCTACGGGTTCGGGAACCATGCAGACATGACCGAGACACCTCTCCGGCCAATAACCAATAGCGGGATCTGGATACCCATATTGGCTCCCACATGTTCCACGATGATCTCATCGGATGAACCACGATGTCGGGGATTCAATCAATCCCGTATACAATTCCCTTTGTCTATCGGTATGCTACTTGCCCGAGATTCGATCGTCGGTATCCCAATACCTCGTTCAATCTCGTTACCGGCAAGTCTCTTTACTCGTTCCGTAACGCATGATCCCGTGGCTAACTCATTAGTCACATTGAGCTCATTATGATGATGCATTACCGAGTGGTCGCAGAGATACCTCTCCGTCATACGGAGTGACAAATCCCAGTCTCGATTCGTGCCAACCCAACAGACACTTTCGGAGATACCTGTAGTGCACCTTTATAGCCACCCAGTTACGTTGTGACGTTTGGTACACCCAAAGCATTCCTACAGTATCCGGGAGTTGCACAATCTCATGGTCTAAGGAAACGATACTTGACATTAGAAAAGCTCTTAGCAAACGAACTACACGATCTTGTGCTATGCTTAGGATTGGGTCTTGTCCATCACATCATTCTCCTAATGACGTGATCCCGTTATTAATGACATCCAATGTCCATGGTCAGGAAACCATAACCATCTATTGATCAACGAGCTAGTCAACTAGAGGCTTACTAGGGACATGTTGTGGTCTATGTATTCACACATGTATTACGGTTTCCAGTTAATACAATTATAGCATGAACAATAGACAATTATCATGAACAAGGAAATACAATAATAACCATTTTATCATTGCCTCTAGGGCATATTTCCAACACGACAGAGTAATACCGCATATAGGTATATATAATGGACTCATCTAGAATAACTTTGGTTTAGGGATTTGGATGCACTAGTAGTATTCCCGCTTAGTACAAGCGAAAGCTAGCAAAAATATTGAGAAGCGACCAACTAGAGAGCAAAAGTGGTCGTAATCATGCATTGTGAATAATTAACATTGAATACTAGCATGAGTAGGATATAAGCACCATGAACATAAATATCGTGAAGGCTATGTTGGTTTTGAATCAACTACATGCGTGAACATGTGCCAAGTCAAGCCACTTGAAACATTGAGAGGAGGATACCATATCATCATACTACATCATAATCATTTTAATGCATGTTGACACCCAAGATAAATCATTATCCACTCCTAGCTACTTAAGCATGGCATGAGCAACTATAATCTCTAATTGTCATCATAAACATGTTTAACCATAATATGCTGAATCATCGATATTGAGTTGAACATATTTCAACAAACACAAACAAGTTGAGTTCATACCTGCTTTTCTTTGCCACATTCACTTCATCAAAATATCGTCATTATTGCCTTTCACTTGCATGATCGAATGATATAAAAATAATAATAGTGCAAGAGTGTTGTGGACTAAGCTGGAATCTGCAAACATTTTATTCAAATAAGAACAAAATAATATGGGCTCTTTGTCAGATCAACCATAATGCATATGAGAGCCACTCAACATTTTCATCGTGATCTTCTCCTTACAATGACTCAACAAAAGAAAAGAATTTCAGAGAAACACACTGAAATATGTTTGGAGTTTTTATTTTTTTTCTTAGAAGCAATTTTAACTAAGGAAAAGCAAAAACGAGAAAAACTATTTACATGTGAAAACTCCCAACAAGCAAAAGAAGAAACGAGAAATCTTTTTGTGTTTTCTTTTAATACTACAACTAATTCAACTAGAAAGAAAAACCAAAAAGAAGCAAGAAATATTTTGGGTTTTCTCAAAGTTTTTCAAACACACAAGAAGAAAGCAAGAAAATAATACTAACTGGATTATCACTACTGCAGGATGCTGCTAACGCGACACTACGCTCAAAGACCCGGCCCTTCGACGGAACTGTGTGTGATGCAATAATCGCAAACGGTGGTGTAAAAAAACAGTCAAAAAGGTGCAAAACGTTTGCGATGATGGATGCATCAAACACAGTTCAGAATTTAGTTGCATGTGGGATGAGGGGCATACGGTTCAGTGCAATGAACTGTTTGCGATGAGGCAAAAGAACAGAAACGGGCAACCAGATGAAGGTGTGTGTGATATACAGCATATAGTTCACTTGGATGAATTGTTTGTGATTAGGCAACACAAATGAACGGTCAACCAGATCAAGGTGTGTGCGATATACGGCAGACGGTTCACTCGCATAAACTGTTTGCATTGAGCCAAGAGAACAGAAACGGTTCAATTTAACAAAATGTGTGTGATACGCGGCAAACATGTCTGTAATCAGAAATGTGTGTGAAGACCGATAATAACACAGACGATTGCTGCTAATAAGACGTGTGTGTTATGTGATGGGATTGCATACAGAACAACAACACATATATATACACACTTATAAGGACATGGTTGCATAACCAAATTAAACATCCAATTACATAGGTGGCTACAACCATGGCATTTGCACACACCAAAGTAAACTATTACATGCATAATTACATAGGTGGCTACTACATACATGACATTTCCACACACCAAAGTAAACTATATATTACATGCATGATTAACTAGGATAAACGATCATCTGATCATCATCTACTTCTTGTGACGCTTCTCTGCTTGTGGCTCGATCCGGCCTCGTCGATTTGGGTCACGAGGTACTTCCTCATGTCAACGATCCGCCTGTGCATTGAACTTCTCCAACGTATCTATAATTTTTTATTGTTCCATGCTATTATATTATCACTCTTGGATGTTTTATAATCATTTTATAGTCATTTTATATCTTTTTTGGTACTAACCTATTGACATAGTGCCAAGTGCGAGTTGCTATTTTCTACATGTTTTTACATCGCAGGAAATCAATATCAGACGGAGTCCAAATGCAATGAAACTTCACGGAGATTTTCTATGGACCAGAAGATACCTAATGGGCCAAGGCTGCGCCTGGGGGTTCTCCGAGGAGAGCACAACCCACCAGGGCGCGCCAGGAGGCCCAGGCGCGCCTTGGTGGGTTGTGCCCACCTCGGGTGCCCCCTGGACCGCCTCTTTGCTCTATAAATACCCCAATATTCAAGAAACCCTAGGGGAGTCGACAAAAATCAATTCCAGCCGCCGCAGAGTCCAGAACTACCAGATCCAATCTAGACACCATCACGGAGGGGTTCACCACTTCCATTGGTGCCTCTCCGATGATGCGTGAGTAGTTCTTTGTAGACCTTCGGTCCGTAGTTAGTAGCTAGATAGCTTCCTCTCTCTCGCTGAATTCTCAATACAATGGTCTCTTGGAGATCCATATGATGTAACTCTTTTTGCGGTGTGTTTGTTGGGATCGGATGAACTTTGAGTTTATGATCAGATCACCTTTTTATATCCATGATAGCTATTTGAGTTTCTTTGATCTCTTATATGCATGATCTCTTATAGCCTCATATTTCTTCTCCAATATTTGGGTTTTGTTTGGCCAACTTGATCTATTTATCTTGCAATGGGAAGAGGTGCTTTGTAGTGGGTTCGATCTTACGGTGCTTGATCCCAGTGACAGAAGGGGAATCGACACGTATGTATCGTTGCTACTAAGGATAAAACGATGGGGTCTATCTCTACATAGATAGATCTTGTCTACATCATGTCATCATTCTTATTGCATTACTCCGTTTCCCCATGAACTTAATACACTGGATGCATGCTGGATAGCGGTCGATGTGTGGAGTAATAGTAGTAGATGCAGGCATGAGTCGGTCTACTAATCTTGGACGTGAAGCCTATATAATGATCATTGCCTGGATATCGTCATGATTATTTGAAGTTCTATCAATTTCCCAACAGTAATTTGTTTACCCACTGTTTGCTATTTTTCTCGAGAGAAGCCACTAGTGAAACCTACGGCCCCCGGGTCTCTTTCTCATATTATTTGCCTTTGCGATCTACTTTTCCTTTGCTTTTATTTTCAGATCTATTAAACCAAAAATACAAAAATACCTTGCTGCACTTTATTTTATTTGTGAGCTATTCAATCTATTACAATTTTCTCCCGTCCACGCACCAATTTCTGGCGCCGTTACCCGAAAGGGATTGACAACCCCTTTAACACGTCGGGTTGCGAGTAGTTGTTATTTGTGTGTAGGGGCTGTTTATGTTGTGTTGCTTGGTTCTCCTACTGGTTCAATAACCTTGGTTTCATCACTTAGGAAAATACCTACCGTCCCTGTGCTGCATCATCCCTTCCTCTTTGGGGAAATACCGACGTAGTCCTAGCACACATCAAAAGGAATTTCTGGCGCCGTTGCCGGGGAGGATCTTCAACATATACCAGGTTCCTAATCACAAATCTCATCTCCTCGCAATTTACATTATTTTCCATTTGCCTCTTGTTTTCCTCTCCCCCACTTCACAAAAATTTGCCATTTTATCCGCCCTTCTTTTTCGTTCGCCGTTTTCTCGTCATATCTATTCTTTGCTTGCAATCATGAGTGATTTCGGTATGGCACCAACAAATGATGGCCTAACTCCTAAGATTGGACGTACGGGCAATCTGGATGCTAAAACGTTTATCTTGGGGCAAGGGAATGTTATGGGAAAAGAACGTATCCAAGAATTTTTCAATTGTGTTGGAAATCTAAGTCTTGATGACACTCCTATACTTAAAACTACTGGATCTTATGCGGATTCTATTTCAGTACTAGTTCTGAAACTTGAAAGTAAATTTATTCGTACTCATCCTACTTTGCAAAGATTGTTTTTTGAGCTTCCTGTAATAAATAATCCTTGGGCTAAAAAGTTGGCCACTCTCGTTCTTATGAATGAGTTTGACTACATAATATGGGAAGCTAGGGAAATCTTTGATTTTTATGGTATGAATCGTGAAAAACCCGTGATAGATGAAACTCTTTACAATAGTGACTATGTGCTAAGGCATTTGCTTGGGGATAATAAAATCTTTGATGAAAATCTTAAAAAGGAAGTCCCCGTTTTAGATATAATCCAACAAGTTTTCAATAATGTTAATCAACATTACTCTTGGATTGTTGCTGGAAATCAAAGGGGATATGATGAAAACCAACTTAGGGATGCTAAAGTTTCTATGGATAATATGTTTTATGTTGTGTTTACAAAACCCCATGATTAAAACACCTCTAAGAAAATTAAGAAGAAAGATGAAAAAACTTAGATCCTTGCTTTATGCCTAGCTAAGGGCGTAAAACTATAGCGCTTGTTGGGAGGCAACCCAATGAATAAAATATATTTTTGCTTTTTGCTTTCTGTTCTTGAGTGTTTGCACAATTATGCTACTGTTATGATTGTGTTTTTTGTGTGTTTAGTTAGTGTTTGTGCCAAGTAAAGCCTTTAGGATCTTCTTGGGTGATAGTTGTTTGATCTTGCTGAAAAACAGAAACTTTTGCGCTCACGAAAACAATTGTTAAAAATCACCAGAGAGTGCTAAAATACCAATTCTTTTTGCAGAAGATTAAATTACAAATTGCTCAGGTCAACCTAATGTTTCAGAATTTTTGGAGTTACAGAAGTATTCAAAATAGTCAGATTGCTACAGACTGTTCTGTTTTGACAGATTGTGTTTTCTTTGCGTTGTGTGCTTGTTTTGATGGCTCTATGGTTTTCTTGGATGAGTGTTTGCCATAGACAAGTTGGAATACAGTAGATATAATGCAAGAACAAAATATGAATTGGTTTGATACAGTACTTATAGTAGTGATTTGCTTTCTTATACTAACGGATCTCACGAAGGTTTTGTTGAGTTTTGTGTGATTGAAGTTTTCAAGTTTTGGGTTATCTTACAATGGATGAAGGAATAAGGAGTAAGAAGAGCCTAAGCTTGGGGATGCCCCGGCATCCCAAGCTATTATCCAAAAGAGAGCAAGCAACTAAGCTTGGGGATGCCCCGAGTGACATCCCCTCTTTCTTCTAACGACCATCGGTATTTTACTCGAAGCTATATTTTTATTCGTCACATACTATGAGTTTTGCTTGGAGCGTCTTGTATGATATGAGTCTTTGCTCATTTTATTTTGTGTTTTAAGTCTTGATTCCTTGCTGGACACACCTATTTGAGAGATCTAAAATTATGTCATGACTTGTTAGAATTGCTCTCCATGCTTCACTTAAATTTTTATGAGCTATGGACTTGCTCTAGTGCTTCACTTATATCTTATTGAGCATGGTGTGGTTTAGTATTTTTGAAGAAATGCTCTCTTGCTTCACTTAGATTTATTTTGAGAGTTAGTAAATTTTTTAAGAAATTCTCTCTTGCTTCACTTAAATTATTTTGAGAGAAAGAAAATTATGCTCATGATCTTCACTTATATAATTGTTTGAGCTTATCAAAAGCAACACATGAAAATTAGTCCCAAAGTGATAGATATCCAAGAAGGATATAATAAAAACTTTCATGAAGATCATTGGACAAAATAAACTTGATTCCTTGTAATAGTTTTGAGATATGATGATGTGATATGTGAGTCATGTTGATGAGTAATTATGCTTTAGTAAGAATATTGGTGTTAAGGTTTGTGATTCCCTATGCAAGCACGAAAGTCAATAGTCATGCAATGAAATTATATCCTACTTGTGGTGCATTATTCGGTGTTAATTATGTTTAATGCTCACTTATGAGATTATTCGTTTCTTGGTTGGTCGCTTCTCAATCTTTTGCTAGCCTTCATTTTGCACTAAGTATGATCACTACTTGTGCATCCAAAATCCTTTAAACCAGTTTTGCCACATGAGTCCACTATATCTACCTATATGCGGCATTCTTTTGTCGTTCTAAGAAAATTTGTATGTGCCATCTCTAATTTTCAAAATAAACTGATCTTTTGTGTGTTTGTACTGCTCGCGGAGCGGTGAGGGGTGGATAATATATTCCATGATAGATGTGTTATTCTCACAATGAGAGTTTATTCACTTGTCATTGCACGAGAGTAAGGCAAACGTATTAGGGATGCCTAGTCCCGAAATGAAAAATGAATTTACTTGGAAAGTGTTAGTATGGAAGACAACCGTGGATTCGGCTAGCCATAGAAAGTGAAAGTATGGTGGAAAAAGGAATAAACTTTATTTTCGGTTTGGGAACCACCTATGATATATTTAACATGGAAAGTGTTGGGAACTCTAATTCGTTTTTGTTGGTGGGAAAGGCACACCTCCCAAAATGTTTTTATCTCTCAATTTTTCGCTTTGAGCTCTGGCACCTCTACAAATCCCTACCTCCCTCTGCGAAGGGCCTTTCTTTACTTTATTCAATTTTTATTTTGAATTTGAGTCTCCATCTTCTCTTATAAAGGCACCATCTAGGAGGCAATATGATCATGCTTGAGTATTGAGTGTAGTTAATATTCGAGTGTGTTTCCTGAATGGATCAATGACTGAGCATGATGGGCTAGGGATAACTTATTTTAGCATTGATATTTTGAAAGACATGGTTGCTTGTTCATATGCTTGAGTATTTAAGTCATCATGTCAAAACTAGACTATTGCTTTGAATCACATAAAATTCCAAATGTCCATGCTATAAAGAAAAGAATATGATATGACATGTTAGGCAGCATTCCACATCAAAAATTCTGTTTTTATCACTTACCTACTCGAGGACGAGCAGGAGTTAAGCTTGGGGATGCTGATACGTCTCCAACGTATCTATAATTTTTGATTGTTCCCTGCTATTATATTATCAATCTTGGTTGTTTTATAATCATTTTATAGTCATTTTTTGGTACTAACCTATTGACATAGTGCCAAGTGCGAGTTGCTATTTTCTGCATGTTTTTTACATCGCGGGAAATCAATATCAGACGGAGTCCAAATGCAACGAAACTTCACGGAGATTTTTTATGGACCAGAAGACACCTAATGGGCCAAGGCTGCGCCTGGGGGGTGCTCCAAGGAGAGCACAACCCACCAGGGCGCCAGGAGGCCCTAGCGCGCCCTGGTGGGTTGTGCCCACCTCGGGTGCCCCCCGGACCGCCTCTTTTCTCTATAAATACCCCAATATTCCAGAAACCCTAGGGGAGTCGACGAAAATCAATTCCAAGCGCCCCAGAGTCTAGAACCACCAGATCCAATCTAGACACCATCACAGAGGGGATCGCCACTTCCATTGGTGCCTCTCCGATGATGCGTGAGTAGTTCTTTGTAGACCTTCGGGTCCGTAGTTAGTAGCTAGATAGCTTCCTCTCTCTCGCTGAATTCTCAATACAATGGTCTCTTGGAGATCCATATGATGTAACTCTTTTTGCGGTGTGTTTGTTGGGATCGGATGAACTTTGAGTTTATGATCAGATCACCTTTTTATATCCATGATAGCTATTTGAGTTTCTTTGATCTCTTATATGCATGATCTCTTATAGCCTCGTATTTCTTCTCCAATATTTGGGTTTTGTTTGGCTAACTTGATCTATTTATCTTGCAATGGGAAGAGGTGCTTTGTAGTGGGTTCGATCTTACGGTGCTTGATCCCAGTGACAGAAGGGGAATCGACACGTATGTATTGTTGCTAGTAAGGATAAAACGATGGGGTCTATCTCTACATAGATAGATCTTGTCTACATCATGTCATCATTCTTATTGCATTACTCCGTTTCCCCATGAACTTAATACACTGGATGCATGCTGGATAGCGGTCGATGTGTGGAGTAATAGTAGTAGATGCAGGCATGAGTCGGTCTACTAATCTTGGACGTGAAGCCTATATAATGATCATTGCCTGGATATCGTCATGATTATTTGAAGTTCTATCAATTTCCCAACAGTAATTTGTTTACCCACCGTTTGCTATTTTTCTCGAGAGAAGCCACTAGTGAAACCTACGGCCCCCGGGTCTCTTTCTCATATTATTTGCCTTTGCGATCTACTTTTCCTTTGCTTTTATTTTCAGATCTATTAAACCAAAAATACAAAAAATACCTTGATGCACTTTATTTTATTTGTGAGCTATTCAATCTATTACAATTTTCTCCCGTCCACGCACCAATTTCTGGCGCCGTTACCCGTAAGGGATTGACAACCCCTTTAACACGTGGGTTGCGAGTAGTTGTTATTTGTGTGTAGGGGCTGTTTACATTGTGTTGCTTGGTTCTCCTACTGGTTTGATAACCTTGGTTTCATCACTGAGGGAAATACCTACCGTCGTTGTGCTGTATCATCCCTTCCTCTTTGGGGAAATACCAACATAGTCCTAGCAGACATCATACATCTCATAGCATGTGTACACGCTCTTGTCTGCGAACCTGAGGTGAGGTTCATCCAGTTGCTGCATCCAGGCCCCGTGCCAGGATACGGGATGTGTTCTGTTGGCATCCTGCTTCATCTTTTTGTAGTATGGGTCGATGATGGCCGGGGCGAGTTCAACCAGGGAGTCCTTCTTCGTGCTGCCACAGACCCTGTAGTGCTCAAGGATATCGACAAGGTTCTTGCAGGCCAAGCCCGTAACCCTAAGTGCTTTTACATCGTCGGTGGTTTCCACCGTAGCGAGCTTGTAGTCAGTGCTATTGACAAACCTGGCAAAATGGTCAGAAGGCTCTATGACCATGCAGTAGTGGTAGATGAGGACATGGTGGCGCACGCACAGCTAGGCAACGGCAACCTTCTGATCTATGTTGGGACGACCGACGGTGTACTGGAGGTCGATGCCGACCACCTTGTACTTGTCTCGAGCAAGCAACTGCTCAATGGTGTTGATGTAGTCGTCCACCACGGTCGGGTCGATGGTGTACACCACCGAGAGATCTGTCTCCCTCGCATGGGTCTCCACTTTATGCTCGGCAGACTCCATTGGAGCACCGCTAGACATCCCGTCTCTATGTGTCGTCGTGGGTGTGCTTGTTATATTGTGGGGCGCGATCGAAAGGTTGAAGCGACTTAGGTTATAATGGCCGCGGGAATTAAAGGGGAAGTCGGACGGCCTGGAATATCGGCACGCCCTGTTGGCAGTTCTAATTTGCAGCGCGTAACTCCAGCGTGCCGCACGTAACTGCATCGCGTGGCAACGCGCGGCGCGACCGCATGCATATGGGGGCCCCAACGTGATCCTGCGCAGGCCCAACCGCTTGCAGAGCGCGCGCGGAGGGACGCGAGCAGAGCGCTCTGCGGTCGCCTCAATGGCGAGCAACCATATATATGCATATAGCAGTTGAACACATAAGGAAAAGTTGTCCACAAGCCGAGCGCACCGACGAACGCGAGCAGAGCGTGCCGACGGACGCAAGCAGAGCGCGCTGCGGCGCCTAACGGCGAGCAGAGCTTGCCGAGGGACGTGAGCAGAGGCCGACACAGTGATACGTGGCAAATAAGACAAACTGTGGGCAAACGGTTGCTGGTATATAACCGTTTGCAATTGATGAGTTCATCGCTGACGGGTTACCTAGTGCGGTACGTGTGCGATGTGATATGCTCTGTCTGCAGAACATCTATGCTCCGTGTACAGAAGAACAACATATATATACTTGTAACATGACATGATTGCAATACCAAATTAAACATCCAATTATGTTATATAACAAATACCATAAATATTGCAAGGTTCAAATTCAAAGATTACAATGCCCAAATTCAAACATTCCAAACCTCATCATTTCTGCAAAGGGATCAGCCGCTGACAAGTCATGTATGGGTTTGACACAATGACTTCCAATTGCTCTATCATATGCTCTTCCAATACGAAGTTTAGCTTTTTTGGAGCCTCTTCCATTCTGCAGTACCTGCCGGCTCTGGTCAACATACCATTCATCTTTCCTAATTGAATGCGTGTTCAACCTCAGTACCCTCAGCACCCTCAGCACCCTTGCTCTGGCAAGAAAGAACCTGGCGAGTGTAACCTCCGGTAAGGTCCCTCGGTAGGAGTTCAAAGTAATATTTGAGAGATGCAGATCCAGGCATTCGATGTGATTTTTGTTATAAACATTATCCACCTCCGGGCCTATTATTATCTGCAAAAGAAGAGAACGTGTTAGTGCCTACATGCAGTTTTGAACACTACTACACGCCTGTTTGGTTTGCAGGATTTGTAAAATGCACCAACGTGCCATCTTCGATCTGACATGATTAACATGGGCATTTGATTACAATCTAGAAACATGTAGCCTTCTTCACAAGAGGTTGGATTGGATGAAAAATTCCCTAAGAAAACTAGTACAGATGAATCCAAAGGAGAAATGCTTATGGATTGTAACCATATGAATCAAGCAACCAATATGGGGTGGGGGTGTATGTCCTTAAATCCTCCAAAATTCCTTCAGAAATCATAGTACATTGTCATTGTAAACTTGGGAAAAGGTGCAAAAAATTGAACCCCCTTATGGTTAACATTTAATAGGAAAGGAACATCACCTCGATATACAGCTTCTTCAGGCACGGAAACCATCTCAGGCAACTGACAACTTGGTCCAGGTTGGGGCCGACAGGTTCTAGTGCCAAGACCTTCACTGTGCCCAGAATCTGGGTGAAGCTTTGTTGGATGAAAAACGAACATACATCTTCAAAACTAGAAATAATGTTGATATCAAGAAGGAAAGGTATAAGGAGACTATTGTACCTGAAAGTAGTAGTATTTGACAGACGAGTAGCCCACCCCTGTCAATTTCGGCGCAGAAATGACATTGATTCTTGTTGGACCTTGTTGATGTGGAAGGTACTCGACCAATTCATCACCTGAAGACGAAGGAACTCGAGTGCAGTACAGCTGCGGAGCAGGCGCTCCATGTCATCCTTTGGGATGCAGACGGCGACGAGCTCGAGGTGCTTTAGTCGTGGTAGAAAAAGAGCGGGCACGTTATTAAGGGGGATGGCAGTTCATGAACTTGGCGAGGCACAGCATGGGCGTGAAGCGGAGCGCGGACTTTGGCAGCGAGCGCATATGACCATCATTAAAGCTGAGCTCCTCGAGCTGATCTATGGCAGGGGACGGAGCCACTCGTCAAGCTTGGCTCGGTCCTTGCCATTGGAACAGAACTTGCCCGTGATAAGGCCTCTGATTGGGCCATGGTGACTGCTGACGATCTTGGAGAACGCATCCAAGCTTTTGCGATAGCCATGGCAGAGCTCGTGGGCGTCGAGGAGGTCGACAGGGGTGAGGAGCCATAGGGGGCGCCACCGCCAGGAAAGGGCGGTTGTCCTTGCCCCATATTTGATTGGGAGGAGGGATATGATGACTCTCAACATATCATCGAGGAGGTTGCTGATGAACTGTAGGCCCGCTGGAGTTGCTTGCGATTCTTTCTTGACCCGCCTTTGCTTGTTAGCAGCCTCATTCTCCACCTCGTCGGCGGCGACGGAAACCTCTGTCTCCATATTCATGTCGTGCTCCGGTGCTTCAGCAGCCTCGGCGTTGCCACTCCCTCTGATGGGGTGCTTCGGCGGCATCCTCATAAACTGATGGCTATGAGGACTGAGAGCGGCGCCGAGGATGCGGGCGGAGAGAGAGGATTGTGTGTGTGGCGAGGAAGGGGGGTGCCGGCTTTGAGGACTAAGAGCGGCGTCGAGGATACGGGCGGAGAGAGAAGATTATGTGGTGTGGCGAGGATGGGGGGTGCGACCGCTCGGGCGTGCCATTAATACAGACTAGTGGGAGTGAGGCGGGCAGCAGTCAAAGGCTGTCTCGCTTCCCGGTGAGAGAACGACTGCTTAATCTATGAATGAAAATCTATGCTTAATTACTGAATTTTAGTTGCAAAAATTAGAGAGTGCTAGTGATTTTTAGCTGCATTGAAGAGATACCGTATTCAATCTGAACCATTTGCATTAAAGAGATTCACAAATCCTGCATTGAACATCTCGCACGCTTCCCAGTGAGCCTGCGCATTGGAGGACAGCTTGCACGCCTCTCAGTCAGCCTGCGCACCGGAGTGCGCTCGCACGCCTCCTGTTCAGTCAAGTAGCTGTCCGCGCGGCACCTCCTATAGCCATTAAAAACCAAGACACATGGCGTCGCGTGAATGGTTAACAGAACGCACACGATTTGAGTTATACAAACGTTTGAGATATTAAAGTGGCAGCTATTTTTTCAAAATGCCTTTGTTGGCTGTTATTCGAGTGTGCCTTCTCTCAAAATGGACATGAAAAATACCACAGCATGTCGGGTGCCATTCCATGATAGCATGCCAAGTTTCATGAATTTTAGACGAGTTTTGGATTTACTAGAATTTAAAAACAAAGTATCTCAACATTTTGCCGGCAATCAACAGTGCCCTGGTGTTTGAAATTCATTCCCATTTCTTGTATGGGACCTAAGCATGCACCCAATGACACATATTTGATTTTTCAACCAATTTATATGCACTAGAGCATGTGCATGTAGTTCAAATTTGAATTATGCACATAAAAGCATTGAAAACTCAATTAATGTATAAAAATGTCCAAACGAACCCCGAAAAATTCCAAAATTTAACACAACACTCCTGTTGTTCTACGTTGACACTAGAGAAAAAATTGAAATCGAGAAGAGGCAACGGATATCGTTTCGTCCCCAAAGGTGAAACGTTCCATACGAAAACATCAGGCTTGTTGTGAGAAGCTCTGGTTTGTGAGAAGCTTATACCCAAACCTGCCCAAAATGCGACAAAATTTTTACCACGACATATTGATGTCGCTCCATGATAGCACGCCAAGTTTCATGAATTTCAGAAGAATTTTGGATTTACTAGAATTTAAAAACCAGGTATCTCAATGTTTGCGGCCGAGTGACGGTGGTAGGGTGTTTGAAATTCATTCCCATTTCTTGCATTGGACCTAAGCATGCACCCAAGGACACAGATTTGATTTTTCAATCAACTTGTATGCACTGGAGCATGTGCATGTAGTTCAAATTTGAATTATGCACATAAAATGCCTAGAAAACCAAGTTAATGTATAAAAATGTCCAAACGAACCCCAAAAATTCTGAAATTTAACACAACACTCCTGTTGTTCTATGTTGATACTAGAAATTTTTGGAAAGCAATAAGAGGCAACGGATATCGCTTCGTCCCCAAAGGTGGCATGTTCCCTACCGAAACCATCATGCTTGTTGTGAGAAGCTTTGGTTTGTGAGAAGCTTATACCCAAACCTGCCCCAAATGGGACAAAACTTTTACCATGGCATGTTGATGCCGCTCCATGATAGCATGCCAAGTTTCATGAATTTCAGACGATTTTTGGATTACTAGAATTAAAAAACCAGGTATCTCAATGTTTGCGGCCGAGTGACGGTGGAGATTGAAGGAAACATGCCCTAGTGGCAATAATAAAGTTGTTATTTTATATTTCCTTATATCATGATAAATGTTTATTATTCATGCTAGAATTATACTAATTGGAAACTTGATACATGTGTGGATACATAGACAAAACATCGTGTCCCTAGTAAACCTCTACAAAGACTAGCTCATTAATCAAAGATGGTCAAGTTTCCTAACCATAGACATGTGTTGTCATTTGATGAACGGGATTACATCATTAGGAGAATGATGTGATGGACAAGACCCATCCGTTAGCTTAGCATGTTGATCATTCAGTTTTATTGCTATTGCTTTCTTCAAGTCAAATACATATTCTTTCGACTATGAGATTATGCAACTCCCGGATACCGGAGGAATGCCTTGTGTGCTATCAAACGTCACAATGTAACTGGGTGATTATAAAGATGCTCTACAGGTATCTCCGAAGGTGTTTGTTGGGTTGCCATAGATCGAGATTAGGATTTGTCACTCCGAGTATCGGAGGTATCTCTGGGCCCTCTCGGTAATACACATCATAAGCTTGCAAGAAAACGACTAAGGAGTTAGTCACGAGGTGATGTATTACGGAACGAGTAAAGAGACTTGCCGGTAACGAGATTGAACTAGGTATGAGGATACCGACGATCGAATCTCGGGCAAATAACATACCAATGACAAAGGGAATAACGTATGTTGTCATAAGGTTCGACCGATAAAGATCTTCGTAGAATATGTAGGAACCAATATGGGCGTCCAGGTTCCGCTATTGGTTATTGACCAGAGAGGTGTCTCGGTCATGTCCACATAGTTCTCGAACCCGTAGGGTCCGCACGCCTAACGTTCGTTGACGATATAGTACTATATGAGTTATGTATGTTGGTGACCGAATGTTGTTCGGAGTCCCGGATGAGATCACGGACATGACGAGGAGCTCCGGAATGGTTCGGAGGTAAAGATTGATATATAGGATGATATGGTTCGTCCAAGGGGTGAAGCCCACAAGGCTTTAGGTCGGTGCAAAAGGAGTTTTGCGGAGGCCAGGGGCCCAAACGCCGGAGACCCTGGCATCTGGCCCTGGGCCAGACGCCGAGGCCCATGGCGTCTGGGCCAGACGCCAAGGACCATGGCGTCTGGTCCTGGAAGTCCGAGAAGGACTCTTCCTTGCGGGCAAAACCGACTTTGAGGAGGCTTTTACTCCAAGTTTCGACCCCAGGGTTCAACATATAAATAGAGGGGCATGGCTAGCACCTGGAATAGATCAAGAATCACCAAGCCGTGTGCCGGCAACCCCGTCCCCTCTAGTTTATCCTCCGTCATAGTTTCCGTAGTGCTTGGCAAAGCCCTGCGGAGATTGTTCTTCACCAACACGGCCACCACGCCGTCGTGCTGCCGGAACTCATCTACTACTTCACCCGTCTTGCTGGATCAAGAAGGCGAGGACGTCATCGAGCTAAACGTATGCTGAACGCGGAGGTGCCGTACGTTCGGTACTTGATCGGGACGGATCATGAAGGTGTACGACTACATCAACCGTGTTGATAAACGCTTCCGCTTTGTGATCTTAAAGGGTATGAAGATGCTCTTCCCTTCTTGTTGCTATGCATCTCCTAGATAGATCTTGCATGATCGTAGGAATTTTTTTGAAATACTATGTTCCCCAACAGTGGCATCCAAGCCAGGTCTATGTGTAGATGTTATATATATGAGTAGAACACAATGAGTTGTGGGCGATAATAGTCATACTGCTTACCAACAATGTCTTACTTTGATTCGGCGGTATTGTTGGATGAAGCGGCCCGGACCGACATTACAGACCGCATTCATGAGACTGGTTCTACCGACGTGCTTCACACACAGGTGGCTGGCGGGTGTCTGTTTCTCCAACTTTAGTTGAATCGAGTTTGACCACGCCCGGTCCTTGTTGAAGGTTAAAATAGCACACTTGATGAAAAATCATTGTGGTTTTGATGCATAGCTAAGAACGGTTCTTGCTAGAAGCCCATAGCAGCCACGTAAAACTTGCAACAACAAAGTAGAGGACGTCTAACTTGTTTTTGCAGGGCTTGTTGTGATGTGATATGGTCAAGATGTGATGAGATATAAATTGTTGTATGAGATGATCATGTTTTGTAACCGTTATCGGCAACTGGCAGGAGCCTTATGGTTGTCGCTTTGTTGTATGAAATGCAATCGCCATGTAATTGCTTTACTTTATCACTAAGCGGTAGCAATAGTCGTAGAAGAAGTAGTTGGTGAGACGACAATGATGCTACGATGGAGATCAAGGTGTCAAGCCGGTGATGATGGTGATCATGACGGTGCTTTGGAGATGGAGATCAAAGGCACAAGATGATGATGACCATATCATATCACTTATATTGATTGGATGTGATGTTTATCCTTTATGCATCTTATTTTGCTTAGTACGGCGGTAGCATTATAAGATGATCCCTCACTAAATTTCAAGGTACAAGTGTTCTCCCTGAGTATGCACCGTTGCTACAGTTCTTCGTGCCGAGACACCACGTGATGATCGGGTGTGATAAGCTCTACATTCACATACAACGGGTGCAAGCCAGTTTTGCACACGTAGAATACTCGGGTTAAACTTGACGAGCCTAGCATATGCAGATATGGCCTCCGAACACTGAGACTGAAAGGTCGAGCGTGAATCATATAGTAGATATGATCAACATAGTGATGTTCACCATTGAAAACTACTCCATCTCATGTGATGATCGGACATGGTTTAGTTGATATGGATCACGTGATCATTTAGATGACTAGAGGGATGTCTATCTAAGTGGGAGTTCTTAAGTAATATGATTAATTGAACTTTAATTTATCATGAACATAGTCCTGATAGTATTTGCATATCTATGTTGTAGATCAATAGCTTGGGATGTAGCTCCCCGTTTATTTTTGATATGTTCCTAGAAAAACATAAGTTGAAAGATGATAGTAGCAATGATGCGGACTAGGTCCGTGATCTGAGGATTTTCCTCATTGCTGCACAGAAGAATTATGTCCTTAATGCACCGTCCTTAATGCACCGCTAGGTGACAAACCTATTGCAGGAGCAGATGCAGACGTTATGAATGTTTGACATCTCAGTATGATGACCACTTGATAGTTTAGTGTGCCATGCTTTACGGCTTAGAATCGGGGCTGCAAGGACGTTTTGAACGCCATGGAGCATATGAGATGTTCCAAGAGCTGAAATTGGTATTTCGGACTCATGTCCGTGTTAAGAGGTATGAGACCTCTGACAAGTACTTTGCCTACAAGATGGAGGAGAATAGCTCAGCTAGTGAGCATGTACTCAGAATGTCTGAGTACTACAATCGCTTGAATCAAGTGGGAGTTAATCTTGCAGATAAGATAGTGATTGACAAAGTTCTCTAGTCACTATCACCAAGTTACTGGAACTTCTTGATGAACTATAATATGCAAGGGATGACGAAAACGATTCTTGAGCTCTTCACGATGCTAAAATCGGCAAAGGTAGAAATCTAGAAAGAGCATCAAGTGTTGATGGTTAACAAGACCACTAGTTTCAAGTAAAAGGGCAAGGGAAAGAAAGGGAACTTCAAGAAGAATGGAAAACAAGTTGCCACTCCCATGAAGAAGCCCAAAGCTAGACCCAAGCCTGAAACTGAGTGCTTCTACTGCAAAGGGAATGGTCACTGGAAGCGGAACTACCCCAAATAATTGGCGGATAAGAAGGATGGCAAAGTGAATAAAGGTATATTTGATATACATGTTATTGATGTGTACTTTACTAGTGTTCATAGTAGCCCCTCGGTATTTGATACCAGTTCAGTTGCAAAGATTAGTAACTTGAAACAGGAGTTGCAAAATGAACAGAGAATAGTTAAGGGCGAGGTGACGATGTATGTTGGAAGTGATTCCAAGGTTGATAAGATCACCATCGCATACTCCCTCTACCTTCGGGATTAGTATTGGACCTAAATAAATGTTATTTGGTGTTTGCGTTGAGCATGAGTATGATTGGATCATGTTTATTGCGATACGGTTATTCATTTAAGTCAGAGAATAATTGTTGTTCTGTTTACATGAATAAAACCTTCTATGGTCTTACATCCATTGTAAATGGTTTACTGAATCTCGATTGCAGTGATACACATATTGATAATATTGATGCCAAAAAATGCAAAGTTAACAATGATAGTTCAACATGTTTGTGGCACTGCCGTTTAGGTCATATTGGTGTAAAGCGCATGAAGAAACTCCATACTGATGGGCTTTTGGAATCACTTGATTATGAATCACTTGATGCTTGCGAACCATGCCTCATGGGCAAGATGACTAAGACTTCGTTCTCCGGAACAATGGAGCGAGCCACTGACTTATTGGAAATAATACATACTAATGTATGCAGTCCAATGAGTGTTGAGGCTCATGGCAGGTATCGTTATTTTCTGACCTTCACAGATGATTTGAGCAGATATGAGTATATCTACTTAATGAAACACAAGTCTGAAATGTTTGAAAAGTTCAAAGAATTTCAGGGTGAAGTAACAAGAAAATAAAGTTTCCACGATCTGATCGCAGAGGCGAATATTTGAGTTATGAGTTTGGCCTTCATTTAAAACAAGGGATAATTAGATTTATGCCCCTAGTTGTGTCCCACTCGGTTGTTTTACCCCTAATTTCCAAAAGTCACCGCTTCTGTCCAAGTCACTTCGCTCCTCTTATGCTTTTGCCCTTTGACTGTTTGACCGTTAGTTTGAAAACTTCATAACTAATTCATACTAAATCAGAAAAATGCAAATAAGATACCAAAATGTTCGGACAAACATCACCAATATGCCAGTGTCATTTGCATTCATGAAAAAAGTGTTTGAAAGTGCCCATCCGAGTTTTAGCTCTTATGCTACCACCATGAATAGTAAAATCTAAAAAAATTCAAAAAATTAAAAAACAAATTTGGTGGCAAAGAATGACAAATGTTTTAAGTGCTTGCCAAGTTTCATCAGGGAATGACATTCGTGGGTGCCCCGGCAAAAAAAACAATCAGCACTCCAAAATAGATTATTTTTTTGCCACGACTTCCATGAATGCCGTTCCATGATGAAACTTGGCAAGCACTTAGAACATTTGTCGTTCTTTGCCACCATATTTTTTCTGATTTTTTTTGAATTTTTTTATATTTTACTATTCATGGTGGTATCAAAAGAGCTAAAACTCGGATGTGCACTTTCCAACACTTTTTCATGAATGCAAATGACACTGACATATAGGTGATGTTTTTTTGAACATTTTGGTATCTTATTTGCATTTTTCCGATTTAGTATGAATTAGTTATGAAGTTTTCAAACTGACGGTCAAACGGTCAAAGGGCAAAAGCATAACAGGAGCAAGGTGACTTGGACAGAACCGGTGACTTTTGGAAATTAGGGGTAAAACAGACGAGTGGGACACAACTAGGGGCATAAATCTAATTATCCCTTAAAACAATGTGGAATAGTTTCACAACTCACGCCACCTGGAACACCACAGCGTAATGGTGTGTCCGAATGTCGTAACCGTACTTTATTGGATATAGTGCGATCTATGATGTCTCTTACCGATTTACCACTATTGTTTTGGGCTTATGCATTAGAGACAGCTGCATTCACGTTAAATAGGGCACCATATAAATCCGTTGAGACGATACCGTATGAACTATGATTTGGCAAGAAACCTAAGTTGTCGTTTCTTAAAGTTTGGGGGTGCGATGCTTATGTGAAAAAGATTCAACCTGATAAGCTCGAACCCAAATTGGAGAAATGTGTCTTCATAGGATACCCAAAAGAAACTGTTGGGCACGCCTTCTATCACAGAACCAAAGGCAAGATATTCGTTGCTAAGAATGGATCCTTTCTAGAGAAGGAGTTTCTCTCGAAAGAAGTGAGTGGGAGGAAAGTAGAACTTGATGAGGTAATTGTACCTTCTCCCGAATTGGAAAGTAGTTCATCACAGAAATCAGTTCCAGTGATTCCTACAGCAATTAGTGAGGAAGCTAATGATGATGAACATGAAACTTTAGATCAAGTTACTACCGAACCTCGTAGGTCAACCAGAGTACGGTCCGCACCAGAGTGGTATGGTAATCTTGTTCTGGAGGTCATGTTACTTGACCATGACAAACCTATGAACTATGAGGAAGCAATGATGAGCCCAGATTCTGCGAAATGGCTTAAGGCCATGAAATCTGAGATGGGATCCATGTGTGGGAACAAAGTATGGACTTTGATTGACTTGCCCAATGATCGGCGAGCCAATGAGAATAAATGGATCTTCAAGAGGAAGGCGGACGCTGATAGTAGTGTTACTATCTACAAAGCTCGCAAAAGTTTTCAACAAGTTCAAGGTGTTGACTACGATGAGATTTTCTCACTCGTAACGATGCTTAAGTCTGTCCGAATCATGTTAGCAATTGCCGCATTTTATGAAATTCGGAAAATGGATGTCAAAACTGCATTCCTTAATGGATTTCTTAAAGAAGAGTTGTATATGATGCAACAAGAAGGTTTTGTCAATCCTAAAGGTGCTAACAAAGTGTGCAAGCTCCAGCGATCCATCTATGGACTGGTGCAAGCATCTCGGAGTTGGAATATACGCTTTGATGGGTTGATCAAAGCATATAGTTTTATACAGACTTGCGGTGAAGCCTGTATTTACAAGAAAGTGAGTGGGAGCACTACAGCCTCTCTGATAAGTATATGTGAATGACATATTGTTGATCAGAAATGATGTAGAAATTTCTGGAAAGCATAAAGGAGTGTTTGAAAGGAGTTTTTTGAAGAAAGACCTCGGTGAAGCTGCTTACATATTGAGCATCAAGATCTATAGAGATAGATCAAGATGCTTGATAAGTTTTTTCAATGAGTACATGCCTTGACAAGTTTTTGATGTAGTTCAAAATGGAACAGTCAAAGAAGGAGTTCTTGCCTGTGTTGCAAGGTGTGAAGTTGAGTAAAGACTCAAAACCCGACCACAGTAGAAAATAGAAAGAGAATGAAAAGTCATTCCCTATGCCTCAGTCATAGGTTCTATAAAGTATGCTATGCTGTGTACCAGACCTATTGTGTACCTCACAATGAGTTTGGCAAGAGGGTACAATAGTGATCCAGGAGTGGATCACTGGACATCGGTCAAAGTTATCCTTAGTGGAATAAGGATATGTTTCTCGGTTATGGAGGTGACAAAAAGTTCGTCGTAAAGGGTTACGTCGATGCAAGCTTTGACACTGATCCAGATGACTCTAAGTCTCAATCTGGATACATATTGAAAGTGGGAGCAATTAGCTAGAGTAGCTCCGTGCAGAGCATTGTAGACATAGAAATTTGCAAAATACATACGGATCTGAATGTGGCAGACCCGTTGACTAAATTTCTCTCACAAGCAAAACATGATCACACCTTAGTGCTCTTTGGGTGTTAATCACATAGCGATGTGAACTAGATTATTGACTCTAGTAAACCCTTTGGGTGTTGGTCACATGGCAATGTAAACTATGGGTGTTAATCACATAAAGATGTGAACTATCGGTGTTAAATCACATGGCGATGTGAACTAGATTATTGAATCTAGTGCAATTGGGAGACTGAAGGAAATATGCCCTAGAGGCAATAATAAAGTTGTTATTTTATATTTCCTTATATTATGATAAATGTTTATTATTCATGCTAGAATTGTATTAACTGGAAACTTGATACATGTGTGGATACATAGACAAAACATCGTGTCCCTAGTAAGCCTCTACTAAGACTAGCTCATTAATTAAAGATGGTTAAGTTTCCTAACCATAGACATGTGTTGTCATTTGATGAACGGGATCACATCATTAGGAGAATGATGTGATGGACAAGACCCATCCGTTAGCTTAGCATGTTGATCATTCAGTTTTATTGCTATTGCTTTCTTCATGTCAAATACATATTCCTTCGACTATGAGATTATGCAACTCCCGGATACCGGAGGAATGCCTTGTGTGCTATCAAACGTCACAACGTAACTGGGTGATTATAAAGATGCTCTACAGGTATCTCTGAAGGTGTTTGTTGGGTTGGCATAGATCGAGATTAGGATTTGTCACTCCGAGTATCAGAGGTATCTCTGGGCCCTCTCGGTAATACACATCATAAGCTTGCAAGCAAACGACTAAGGAGTTAGTCACGAGGTGATGTATTACAGAACGAGTAAAGAGACTTGCCGGTAACGAGATTGAACTAGGTATGAGGATACCGACGATCGAATCTCGGGCAAATAACATACCGATGACAAAGGGAATAATGTATGTTGTCATAAGGTTCGACCGATAAAGATCTTCGTAGAATATGTAGGAACCAATATGGGCGTCCAGGTTCCGCTATTGGTTATTGACTAGAGAGGTGTCTCGGTCATGTCTACATAGTTCTCGAACCCGTAGGGTCCGCACGCTTAACGTTCGTTGACGATATAGTACTATATGAGTTATGTATGTTGGTGACCGAATGTTGTTCGGAGTCCCATATGAGATCACGGACATGACGAGGAGCTCCGGAATGGTCCGTAGGTAAAGATTGATATATAGGATGATATGGTTCGGCCAAGGGGTGAATCCCAGAAGGCTTTAGGTCGGTGCAAAAGGAGTTTTGCGGAGGCCAGGGGGCCAAACGCCGGAGACCTTGGCGTCTGGCCCTGGGCCAGACGCCGAGGCCCATGGCGTCTGGGCCAGACGCCAAGGACCATGTTGTCTGGTCCTGGAAGTCTGAGAAGGACTCTTCCTTGCGGGCAAAACCGACTTTGAGGAGGCTTTTACTCCAAGTTTCGACCCCAGGGCTCAACTTATAAATAGAGGGGCAGGGCTAGCACCTGGAATAGAACAAGAATCACCAAGCCGTGTGCCGGCAACCCCGTCCCCTCTAGTTTATTCTCCGTCATAGTTTCCGTAGTGCTTGGCAAAGCCCTGCGGAGATTGTTCTTCACCAACACCGTCACCACGCCATCGTGCTGCCGGAACTCATCTACTACTTCACCCATCTTGCCGGATTAAGAAGTCGAGGACGTCATCGAGCTGAATGTGTGCTGAACGCGGAGGTGCCGTACGTTCGGTACTTGATCGGGACAGATCGTGAAGGTTTACGACTACATCAACCGCGTTGATAAATGCTTCCGCTTTGCGATCTTTAAGGGTATGAAGATGCTCTTCCCCTCTCGTTGCTATGCATCTCCTAGATAGATCTTGCATGATCGTAGGATTTTTTTTTGAAATACTATGTTACCCAACAGCAGGGTGTTCGAAATTCATTCCCATTTCTTGCATGGGACCTAAGCATGCACCCAAGTACACAGATTTGATTTTTCAACCAATTTATATGCACTGGAGCATGTGCATGTAGTTCAAATTTGAATTATGCACATAAAAGCATTGAAAACTCAACTAATGTATAAAACCGTCCAAACGAACCCTAAAATATTCCAAAATTTAACACATCACTCATGTTGTTCTATGTTGACACTAGAGAAAAAAAATTGAAATCAAGAAGAGGCAACGAATATTGTTTCGTCCCCAAAGGTGAAACGTTCCCTACCAAAACCATCAGGCTTGTTCTGAGTAGCTCTAGTTTGTGAGAAGCCTATACCCAAACCTACCCCAACTGGGACAAGTATTTTACCACGGCATGTTGATGCCGCTCCATGATAGCATGCCAAGTTTCATGAAATTCAGACGAGTTTTGGATTTACTAGAATTTAAAAACCAGGTATCTCAATGTTTGCGGCCGAGTGGCGGTGGCAGGGTGTTTGGCATTCATTCCCATTTCTTGCATGGGCCTAAGCATGCAACCAAGGAAACCGATTTGAATTTTCAACCAATTTATATGCATTAGAGCTTGTTCCTGTAGTCCAAATTTGAATTATGCACATAAAAGCATTGAAAACTCAATTAATGTATAAAAATGTCCAAACGAACCCCGAAAAATTCCAAAATTTAACACAACACTCATGTTGTTCTATGTTGACACTAGGAAAAAAATTGAAATCAAGAAGAGGCAACGGATATCATTTCGCCCCAAAGGTGAAACGTTCCCTACCGAAACCATCAGGCTTGTTGTGAGAAGCTCTAGTTTGTGAGAAGTTTATACCCAAACTGCCCCAAATGGGACAATTTTTTACCATGACATGTTGATGCCGCTCCATGATAGCATGCCAAGTTTCATGAATTTCAGACGAGTTTTGGATTTACTAGAATTTAAAAACCAGGTATCTCAATGTTTGCGGCCGAGTGACGGTGGCAGGGTGTTTAACATTCATTCCCATTTCTTGCATGGGACCTAAGAATGCAACCAAGGACACATATTTGAATTTTCAACCAATTTATATGCATTAGAGCATGTGCCTATAGTTCAGATTTGAATTATGCACATAAATGCATAGAAAACTCAGTTAATGAATAAAAATGTCCAAATGAACCCCGAAAAATTCCTAAAATTAACACCACTCATGTTGTTCTATGTTGACACTAGAAAAAAAAAATTGAAATCAAGAAGAGGCAACAGATATCGTTTCGTCCAGGAAGGTGAAACGTTCCCTACCGTAACCATGAGGCTTGTTGTGAGAAGCTCTGGTTTGTGAGAAGCTTATATACCCCAACCTGCCCCAAATGGGACAATATTTTTACCACTGCATGTTGATGCCGTTACATGCTAGCATGTCAAGTTTCATAAATTTCAAACGTGTTTTCGATTTACTAGAATTTAAAAACCATGTATCTCAATGTTAGCGACCGAGCGACGGTGGCAAGGTGTTTGGCATTCATTCTCATTTCTTGCATGGGACTTAAGCATGTAATCAAGGACACACATTCCAATTTTGAACCAATTTATATGCACTGAAGCATGTGCATGTATTTCAAATTTGACTTACGCACATGAGTGCGTAGAAAACTCAGTTAATGTATAAAAATGTCTAAGCGAACCCCGAAAAATTCCAAAAATTGACACAACACTCGTGTTGTTCTATGTTGACACGAGAAAAATTTTGAAAGTAAGAAGAGGCAACAGATATCGTTTCGTCCCCCAAGGTGGCACGTTCTCTAGCGAAACCATCAGGCTTGTTGTGAGAGAAGCTGCGTGAAGCCTATACCCAAACCTGCCCCAAATGGGACAATATTTTTACAACCCTTGGACACATGTATGATTTTACAACCCATGTTGGTTCACCGGAGCATGTGCATGTAATTTAATTTTGAATTGTGCACCTGAAATGGCTAGAGAACCAATTTAATGTATAAAATGTCCAAATGAACCCTGAATAATTCCAATTCTTTTATGACACACATATAGTTGCATGTTCTCTGCAGATAAAAGTTCTAGCAATTCAAACACCGTCCATTGCCGCTGTGACCCCATTATGTAATTCAAATCAAGATGAAAAATCAAGTAGATCCCAAACAGTTTATTATCACCAACCGTGTGAGATGTAGTACAAAATATCCTGGAGCACCGTGTGCTGACACTTTGCACGCCAGTTTTTTTGCTGAAGCAATTCAAAATTTTCGGCTTCCACGGAAATATCTACCTCCCCGCCCCCTTCCCTTTACCAAAAGCCACGTCTCCCCTGTTTTCGCCTTCCTTCCCAAGTTGAAACCTTCACACCTTGCTTGCAGCGCCGTCTCCTCGCCGGTGACCCTCCTTCACGCTGCTCGGCCTTGTCTATCCAGGCAGGTAATCCACACCCGACCTCCACCCTCCTCCTCCTTCCACATCCCACATGCCCCGACCGCCGGCGCGACACCTTCCACACAAATCACCGACCCCTCCACCAAATAAGCGCCGCCCTAAGCCATGGTGCACGCAGTATAGCCAGGAGCTCAAGGAGCATTTGGCAGCGGAGAAGCAAATCGCGGTTGCACGCGCGTATGAGGTCGCGATGGCTGACATTCGTGCCAACCCCCAGATCTTGGAGGAGCACCTCGCCGTCGAGGCCACCGTCGACGCCTTGCATGCCGATGCCGCGACGCGGTTGGCTGCTTTAAACGACAGTTCGTGGCGTTTTCTCGAGGCCACCCTCGGTGCCTTCGACAAAGACTACGAGGTGTTTTCTCAGCGTGCACGTGCTTACCTCAACTCGAGAGCCAACAGGTTGGTGCCCGGAGCGGCTCAGGCAACTCACCACCACGACAAGGGCACCCACGATGCAAAGGCCTCACCCTCTTCCTATCCAAGGAGCCAATCATCATCGATATCTCTGACAATGAGGAGTAGCTTGTCTTATTAGCTCACTATAAGGACCTGTAGGGGAACGTAGCAGAAATTCAAAATTTTCTACGCATCACCAAGATCAATCTATGGAGTCATCTAGCAATGAGAGAGAGGAGTGCATCTACATACCCTTGTAGATCGCGAGCGGAAGCGTTCAAGTGAACGGGGTTGATGGAGTCGTACTCATCGTGATCCAAATCACCGATGACCGAGCGCCGAACGGACGACACCTCCGCGTTCAACACACGTACGGTTGGGGAAGACGTCTCCTCCTTCTTGATCCAGCAAGGGGGAAGGAGAGGTTGATGGAGATCCAGCAGCACGACGGCGTGGTGGTGGAAGTAGCAGGATCCCGGCAAGGCTTCGCCAAGCGCGAGCGGGAGGGAGAGGTGTCACGGGAGGGAGAGGGAGGCGCCAGGGGCTAGGGTGCTGCTGCCCTCCCTCCCCCCTTTATATAGGGTCCCTGGGGGGGCGCCGGCCCTGGGAGATCCCATCTCCAGGGGGGCGGCGGCCAAGGGGGTGGCTTGCCCCCCAAGCCAAGTGGGGCGCCCCCGACCCCTAGGGTTTCCAACCCTAGGCGCAGGGGAGGCCCAAGGGGGGCGCACCAGCCCACCAATGGATGGTCCCCCCCCCACTTCAGCCCATGGGGCCCTCCGGGATAGGTGGCCCCACCCGGTGGATCCCCGGGACCCTTCCGGTGGTCCCGGTACAATACCGGTGACCCCCGAAACTTTCCCGGTGGCCGAAACTAGACTTCCTATATATAATTCTTCACCTCCGGACCATTCTGGAACTCCTCGTGACGTCCGGGATCTCATCCGGGACTCCGAACAACTTTCGGGTTACCGCATACTAATATCTCTACAACCCTAGCGTCATCGAACCTTAAGTGTGTAGACCCTACGGGTTCGGGAGACATGCAGACATGACCGAGACGACTCTCCGGTCAATAACCAACAGAAGGATCTGGATACCCATGTAGTCTCCCACATGTTCCACGATGATCTCATCAGATGAACCACGATGTCGAGGATTCAATCAATCCCGTATACAATTCCCTTTGTCAATCGGTATGTTACTTGCCCGAGATTCGATCGTCGGTATCCCAATACCTTGTTCAATCTCGTTACCGGCAAGTCTCTTTACTCGTTCCGTAACGCATGATCCCGTGACTAACTCCTTAGTCACATTGAGCTCATTATGATGATGCATTACCGAGTGGGCCCAGAGATACCTCTCCGTCATACGGAGTGACAAATCCCAGTCTCGATTCGTGCCAACCCAACAGACACTTTCGGAGATACCTGTAGTGCACCTTTATAGTCACCCAGTTACGTTGTGACATTTGGTACACCCAAAGCATTCCTACGGTATCCGGGAGTTGCACAATCTCATGGTCTAAGGAAATGATACTTGACATTAGAAAAGCTCTAGCAAAATGAACTACACGATCTTGTGCTATGCTTAGGATTGGGTCTCGTCCATCACATCATTCTCCTAATGATTTGATCCGGTTATCAATGACATCCAATGTCCATGGTCAGGAAACCATAACCATCTATTGATAAACGAGCTAGTCAACTAGAGGCTTACTAGGGATATGTTGTGGTCTATGTATTCACACATGTATTACGGTTTCCAGTTAATACAATTATATCATGAACAATAGACAATTATCATGAACAAGGAAATATAATAATAACCATTTTATTATTGCCTCTAGGGCATATTTCCAACAGGACCCATGTTCAGTTTGCTAGCTACTGCTTTTCCTTAACAAATTCTAGTGAATTGTGCTACCTACTTTTACCATGCAATCTGTTGCTCTAGTGTATATGTTCTATATGTCATGGAATGTGGTGCTTACTTATTAACTATTTGGTTAATTAGTTGTCGTGTTCAGTTAACTGTTTGGTTCGATTCTGCAAATGTGATGTTCAATTCTTCATGGTGCAATTTTGTATTGTCTTCCATGTGAGAAATAAATCGAAACTTTCTTTACAAAATACATGAGAAACAAATACAATTGCTATATCTCCAAGTTGTTAAGCATGCTTGGTTTGGTTAACTGTCTGATCTTCTATTAGGAGTATGTTATATTGTGCAATGTGGTGCTCAGTTATCATTTGGTTCATTTGTTGTAGTGATTAGTTAACTGTTTGGTTCAATTCTGCAATGCGATGTTCAATTGTTGTGGGTGCATTCTGTTATTGTATACCATGTGAGGAATAAATTGAATTTGGCTGTACTAAATACATGAGAAATAAATACAATTGCTATATTTCCAAGTTGTTAAGCATGCTTGGTTTGGTTAACTGTCTGATCTTCTATTAGGAGTATGTTATATTGTGCAATGTGGTGCTCAGTTAATGTTTGGTTCATTTGTTGTGCTGTTTAGTTAACTGCTTGGTTCAATTCTGCAATGCGATGTTCAATTGTTGTGGGTGCATTCTGTTATTGTATACCATGTGAGGAATAAATTGAATTTGGCTGTACTAAATACATGAGAAACAGATACAATTGCTATATTTCCAAGTTGTTAAGCATGCTTGGTTTGGTTAACTATCTGATCTTCTATTAGGAGTATGTTATATTGTGCAATGTGGTGCTCAGTTAATGTTTGGTTCATTTGTTGTGGTGTTTAGTTAACTGCTTGGTTCAATTCTGCAATGCGATGTCCAATTGTCGTGGGTAGAATTTTGTATTGTTGTGCATGTGAGGAATAAATCGAATTTGGCTGCACTTAATACATGAGAAACATATACAAGTGCTATATTTCCTAGTTCTTAATCATGCTTGGTTTGGATAAATGGGATTTCCATGTGGCTTGAATTAATCTGATGAATCTGCAATGTGCTTATTTTTCATCAACATATTTTACTTATAGCACGTGCATGGTCCGTTGTCAAATAGCACATTATTGTGCAATTGCAGGAACCATTCTAATATTTATGTTTTTAAATATTTGGTCTTGCACATGTAGGTCCTACTGTCAGAGGTTTTGACCCACTCTTCGAGCCTTTTTGCATATGGTGAAATGAGCTGTCCATGAATATCAATCAAGTCAAAAAACTCAAAAAGATTGTTAGGATAAAGAAATTAGCGACAAAAAACAACAAGATCTTTGTCTGCACAATGAAGAAGACATCATTTCACTACAAGATTGTACTAACTATTATACCTTGCCTTTTTTATTCCTTTGCCCCATTTCCAATATAGAGAAGATATTTATGCACATCCTTGTTTTCAGGCCTTTCCAAAGCAGTTCACTGATGATTACCTCTCAAACCACCTCTATGGTCAGGAGGCGAGGAAGGTTTTCATACTACAACCACGGTTCAATGTTGAAGTGTTACTGAAGAGGAGGAAGGATGGACGGTCAATCATCCACAGGCACTGGCCCAAAGTTGCAGAGACCTTCAACATGAATGAAGGCTCAATATTCGCCTTCTGCTTCATCAGTTTTCCAGATGAGATGCATTTGTCTATGTACTTTCTATGATGCTAATTTCGAAAGGTTCTAGATGTTGCATGTGAAACTTGGTGCTGGTGCAGTTGTGTAATGGGGTAGCTGAGTGCTGAAGCTATATCATGTTGTACTCTGATGTATTTCAATTATGAAATCCTGCTTCCTTAATATGGAAATGAAATATATTATGTGCTTAATATGAATGTCAATTAGATTAATAAATGGATTATTAATAATAGGGCAATTATTCTGCTAATTTTTTTATTGCAAACGGTTATTGAGAAAACACCGTGGGCGATGGCCTCAGGCTACGCACACAGTTTCTAGGAATAAACCGTGTTGGATCAATGAACAATCACACACGACATTCTCTTGAAAACAGTTTGCGTTAGGTCACCTTGCGCAAACATTTTCCTTGGAGCGACTATGTGGGATGTATATACGAACGAAAATGTTTAGCGGGGACTAACTGTGCGGGATGTACTTACGATCGGAAATGATTTCGCATGTATAATTGTATTTTTAGCACTACTGTACGTATAACCATATTTGATCGCTCGCCGGTCGCACACGACCTCATTTTGCTGAGCGTGTGTGCTAGGAGGGCATATCCCCCATGGTTTCTGGGTCGTTTGGGAAGGACCCCCTATCGCAGTCACTCACTGGGTGACGGTTCAGAGCGCCGTCATGGAAAGGGGTTAAAAACTGTTTGTATAGCACCTCGCTGTACCAGTGCATACAATGAAAGAGGATGAACACCGACAACTAGAGTGAAATGTGTGAACATGAATGTAATGTCGGTGAGAAAACGTACTCCCCCAAGCTTAGGCTTTTGCCTAGCTTGGTAATCACCATCCGTAGTAGCCATCTAGTCCCATGTTGAAGTGCTAAGGCGGCGGCACCAGAGCGTCCCAATCCTGGACCTCATCCTCTGCCGCTACCAACGTGTTTCGGTAAGCAATAATGTCTGCTAGTAGGACGGTGTATCCGTTCCTGGCATGAGAGTCAAACAAAGCAAGTGCAGGAAACAGAATAATATCACGTGTAATCTTACTAAAAACCAAGTTATAACGAATGTGGTGGGGAGGCTCAGGGGCATCAAGGAAGTGGTGATACTGCATAGACTGGTGATCTAAGTAAACTCTAGGCAACAAGTAGTGAGAGGGCGTATGTTAACATTAAAACGTCTCGCTAAGCGGGTAGCATAAATACCACCATGAATTTTACCCTTAGTCCTATTAGTGTGTAGGTGGTGTGCAATGATATCTCCAAGGTTATACGTGTTGGCAATATGAACTGCATGGCATAAAATGGCAAAGTCAGGGGTACACAACGCACCACCTTGCTCTCTAGCAGTCAAGCATTTCCCTATGAATAAAGCAAAGTAATGAACAACAGGAAATTGCAAGCTAGTGGCTCGGGCTTTCGACATGCCCCTTTCCTCACCCACAGTTAAAGTGTGGAGGAAACCTTCAAACTCCTCCGGTCGAGGCTCTCTTATTTCCGCATCAAAGGGAATCAAACATATCTCACAAAATTCAGCAAGTGGTATCTGATGATGTTCAACATATAAATCAAAACGCACCATGGGAGGTTCGAGCCTATTCAAGAAATGAAAATTTGCACAAGGGAATTCATAAGGATGTGGTGCTGGGCACACTCATCTGCGAGGAACTCGGTCAATCCGGCATTCGCAATGAATTGCGCGAACTCTTAGTAGAATCCGGCTTCGTTCATGAAGGCATTGTGCGGCCATTCGCATGACCGGACTTCCGTCCTACGTGGGATGTTGAGCTCATTGTCCGAGGAGTCCCCAATGACTCCCTTGGCATTCCGTTTCAAGGAACTCCTTCAGAAGTTCATTTTTCCTATAAACAAATTGCTGAAATTTTTGGGCCACAAAATGATGTCAATAAAATTTCATAAGATTGGTAGCAACTTCTCATATGGACGTCTAGAGGCTATATCAAGCATTCAAACTACTTGGGACTCAAAGAATTCAACATGCAAGCTCATTTTCAGTAGCACCAAGAGCAACTAATTATGCAAAATATAATCCACTAGAGAAAAACTAATTGGAGCAATGGAGGAGTCACATACCAAGTAGCAATCCCCCAAAACCATTTCCTAAACGCTGCTCCAAGCAAAGAGATCAAAAATATCAAGTTTGGGAGCAAGAACACGAGAGTGAGAGCTACCACGATTTTTTTTCTAGAGGTAAGAGATGAAGTGGGCTGAAGGAATAAGTGAGGGGGTCCCTATCGGGCCCACAAGCCACCAGGGTGCGCCCAGGGGGCTGGGCGCGCCCTCGTGCCTCGTGGGCACCTGGGAGATCCCCCTGGGGTGTTTTCAGCGCCAGAATTTCTTAAATATTCTAGAAAAAATCATTTTAAAATTTCAGATCATTTTGAGCACTTTTATTTTTGGGCTATGTTTCATTGCACGGATAATTCAGAAAATAGGATAATCATCGCATTTTATTGCATTTAACTAAAAATAACATAAAACAAAAAGTAGGTATAGAAGGTTGTGCTTACTAAATTCATCGACCACATGCCCCTCAAAAAGAATCCATTAATAAGGTTGATCAAGTCTTATTAACAAACTATTTCTGAGGAACATGAAACCGAAGAATCTTCGTATAACACTAGGTTACCTCAACGGGGATATGCATCTCCCCAATAATAAGTATTTCATATTTCTTTTTGATAGTAGGAAGAGGGAGTTGAAAACTTCCAATAGTAATTGTTGAAGCCTTTTCAATAATATTAATACGATTCACTTGGAATTGTTTCTTCGGAAAGTGCACCGTATGCTCATTACCATTGATATGAAAAGTGATATTGTTTTTGTTGCAATCAATAACAACCCCTACAGTATTCAAAAAGGGTCTACCACGGATAATCGACATGTTGTCGTCCTCGGGCATATCAATTATAACAAAGTCTGTTAAGATAGTAACATTTGCAACTACAATGGGCACATCCTCACAAATACCAATAGGCATGGCAGTTGATTTGTCAGACATCTGCAATGATATTTCAGTAGGTGTGAGTTTATTCAAATCAAGTCTTCTATATAAAGAGAAAGGCATAACATTAACACTGGCTCCTAAATCACATAAAGAAGTTTTGACATAATTTCTTTTAATGGAGCATGGTATAGTTGGTATTCCCGGGTCTCCTAGTTTCTTAGGTACTCCATCCTTAAAAGAATAGTTTGCAAGCATGGTGGAGATTCCAGCTTCAGATATTTTTCTTTTATTAGTGAAAATATCTTTCATTTATTTAGCATAAGAGGCCATCTTCAAAATATCAGTCAAATGAGTACGCAAAAAGACTAGCCTAAGCATTTCGGCAAAGCGTTCAAATTCTTCCTCATCCTTATTCTTACGTGGCTTAGGAGGAAAGGGCATGGGTTTTTGAACCCATGGTTCTCTTTCTTTACCATGTTTTCTAGCAACGAAATCTCTTTTATCATAAAGTTTATTTTTATGAGGTGGGTTATCAAGATCAACAACAGGTTATATTTCAACATCATTATCAGGTTCTTTATCATTGTCTAGTTGAGCATTTACATGAACATCATCATTATCATTATCGTTATCACTGGGTGAATGTTCATTACCAGATTGTGTCTCGGCATTAGAAATAGAAACACCATTACTATCCTCAGAAGGTTTCTCTACCTCAGGTTCACTAGAAGTACGCAAAGTCCTATTTTTTCCTTTTCTTTTTAGATGGACTAGGTACATCAATATTAATTCATTGAGAGTCTTGTTCAATTCTTTTAGGGTGACCTTCAGGATAAAGTGGCTCCTAGGTCATTCTACCTCCTCTGGTCATTACTCTAACAACATGATCATTCATATTATTATTCATTTCATTGAGCAAATCATTTTGAGATTTAGCAACTTGTTCTAATGGGGTTCGGACCATAGATGCATGTTTACGCACACCTTTGACGTCATTAGAAATTCTAAACAACAAGTGACTCAAGCGATTAATCATGTAGGCATTACGTTTCAATTGTTTCATAACATTCGCATTGAAATGATCTTGCTTAATAATGTAATTGTCAAATTCATACAAGCATTGACTAGCAAATTTATTGTAAGGAATATCACCTTCATCAAACTTTATAAAATAATTTACCTCCACTACCTGTGTCGGGGTGTCAGGTCCATGTATTTATTCAGTAGGTGGTAAATTCTTAACATCTTTAGCTTTAATACCTTTTTCTTTCATAGGATTCTTTGCCTCTTGCATATCTTCAGGACTGAGAAATATAATACCTCTCTTCTTTGGAGTTGGTTTAGGAACTGTCCAATCGTTATCATTCTTCAATATATTATTCAATAGTTTTTCAGCTTGTCCAATAGTTCGTTCCCTGAAAACACAACCAACACAACTATCTAGGTAGTCCCTAGAAGCATCGGTTAGTCCATTATAAAAGATATCAAGTATTTCATTTTTCTTAAGAGGATGATCTGGCAAAGCGTTAAGTAATTGGATAAGCCTCCCCCAAGCTTGAGGGAGATTCTCTTCTTCAATGTGCACAAAGTTAATTACTTCCTTTAAGGCAACTTGTTTCTTATGATCAGGAAAATATATTTTAGAGAAATAATATATCATATCCTGGGGAGTACGCACACAACCAGAAGCAAGAGTATTAAACCATATTTTAGCATCACCCTTTAACGAGAAAGGAAACAACTTAAGAATATAGTAATAGCGATTTTTTCCTCATGAGCAAATAGGGTAGCTATATCATTCAATTAGAAAGGTGTGCCACAATAGTTTCATTTTCATAGCCATGGAAAGGATTAAATTCAACCAAAGTAATTAAATCAGGATCGACGGAGAATTCACAATCCTTATCAGTAACAAAGATAGGTGAAGTAGCAAACTTAGGATCATATTTCATTCTAGCATTCAGAGATTTTTCTTTCAGCTTACATAGTAATTTCTTAAGATCATCTCTATGATTACAAGCAAGAAATTCCCTAGATATATCTCTCCATCCACAACATAACCCTCAGGTATCTTATGCAATTCATATCAAGGAGAGCTAGGTCAAATGGGTGTTTCATAATTTTAAGTTTCAATAACTTCATCAGTATTAGTAATTTCATTAGTTTCAGCATTCTCGAATTCTTTAGCTTTAGCAAGTTGTTCATCAACAAATTCACCTAGTGGCATGGTATCATCAAGCAAGGTACTAACATCATCAATAGCATCATTCATAGCAGAAGTAGTGTCGGGGAAAACGACACCTACGGAATCCCAGCGGAATCCCTTCTAAGGTTGGTGGGGGTGAAGGGTTGCGCAAAGAGCAGGTCTAGCGATCAACGCGAGGGAATTTTTACCCAGGTTCGGGCTGCAAATGATGCGTAAAACCCTAGTCCTGCTTGTCTGTGTTTATCTTGTGTTCTTCAGTTCTTGGACTAGCTACTACGCGTGTCCAGTCCAAAAAGTCCGAATCCTTCCACAGTACGCCTCGGGCATCCTTTTGTATGTCAAAGGGGTCGCCACAGTGGCACACAGGAGGTGGAAAGTATCTACAGTGTACAAGTTTATCGCCTGACACCGTAGGACAAACACATTTAATGCGCTGCCTACGTGCCCTCTTGCTTTATCGGGGACGACAACATGGCTCGTCCCGTCCGTCGCCGCCTCGCCTTGCTTCGACACGCGTCCAAGCTGACGAGGCATGCAGCGCCATGCTGGCTGGCTGGCTGTTGCGCTAGTGCGGTGACAGGGTCTTCATGAAGATCTGCATGCCATCACGCAGGTGCTTGACTAGTTGGCCTAGAAGCCGCATGCTGCCACGCCGGCGCTCGCCTAGTTGGCGGGCTGGTTGCCGCGTCGGGGCGGCCGTGGGGCAGCGAAGCTTTGGTAGGTGCGGGCCAGGCTGCGGCCCTGCTGATGCCCCCGCAAGGGTCTTGCCGGGGTCTCGTGGGCGTCCCCGGCAAGGGTCTTGCCAGGGGTCTTCGGCCATCCCCGGCAAGGATCTTGCCGGGGGTCCTTAGTCGTCCTTCGTCTTCTGGTCCTTATCTAGACTTGCAGACCTTTGGTCTTCACAAAGATCTGCATGCCACCACGCAGGCGCCCCCGAGTCTTGGTACTGATGTTGTCGATGGTGTCAGAACTCTCAGGCTCAAGGGTGGAGGCCTCGCTGGTGTTGGGCAAGTTGCCCCGGCTAGGCTCTTGCCGGGGCCATGTAGGCCGCCCCGACAAGGGTGTTGCCGGGGAAATCCATCTTGCCTCCTTCGCTCTTCATGCCTCTGGCTTGAGTGCTGCCTTGGCAGTCTTGTTCCTTTCCTTTCTCTGCCCCGCCAAGCATAGCCGCAAGTGTGGCTATGACTGCCTGTGCACAAGTAAAGTGGTACAGAAAGGCCCCTACTTTTATACACCGATAGGAGCCCTCGGGCTTGGGCCACACATAAGCGCGAAGCGTTGTTGGGCCAGGCCCAGAACGGTGCGCGGGCACGCGTGGCAGAGTTTTAACCGCAGTAATTCCTTCGCCAGTTGCGCTTCCCCATGACCCGCATTGAGTGCGTGACGTGGGGGTCGTGCGTGGGATGGTTGCAGCACGCTTGCGTCATCTCGCGGTGAATAGTAAAGAGGCGGCCCACGTCTTCCCCATAAAAAAGAGGAAGCCGCAGGGGCGCTGCTCATTTACAAAGTGGACTCGGGTCGTGGCCTTCATGGCGCCCGCGCCCCACGATCACGGGGCGCGGAACGGTCGTTCCACTTGTTTTCTTAATTCCGGCTTGCCCGCGACGTGTCCCCCATGCCTCAGGGAGGGTAGGTGGTGGACACGGAGGGCACAGACCTTAATGCCGAGGCGAGAAGACGGGCATTGCGGATTGGAGCAGCGGGTCGGTCCTGATTCCCTGCGGCTCTGGCGGCCAGATTGGTCGAGTGGGGCGGCCTCCCTTAGGTTGGGGGGCCGAGCCGCAGCCCTGCCCCTCTATAAAAAGAGGAGAGGGACAATGTCCTTCTGCATTCATCTCCTTCCTGCCTGATCTCTTCCTTCCATTCGCCATGGTGAGAGGGCGCGATGGCGCTTTAGTGGCGGCGACGAGGGCTTCTGCTCAACAACGCGTCCCCCTCCCCTGGAGCTCATGGCAGCGGAGCTCGCCATGAGAGGAACAGGGAGGGGGTGAGGCCGAAGCCGCCGTGGCGCTCGGGGTAGAGGAGGACGGGGTGGTGCACCGGCCGCGCTTCCGCCAGCGGCTCTTTCCCTAATGGAGGGCCATGTCGGAGACCATCCCTGCGAGTTCTTCATCAGGTTGTACAAGACAGTGTGCGGTCACCTCCGCCTCCCCACCCCGTTCGCTCGGGAAATGGAGCTTGACCCACCGCAGGCCTTGAGGCTGCATATGAGGGGCTGCGGGAACGGCGGCATGCGGGTCGATGTCGACTTCCCCGCCCCTCATGTCATGTACCTCCGCCGTGGGTGGAAGACCTTTGCCCGCGCCCATGGCCTGTTGGAGGGGCACGTTCTCCAGTTCAAATTAATGGAGAACGGCCTGCTCTCCGTCAAGGTCTTCGGGCATTCGAGAACCCGCTTAGGGTGCGGCGCGGAGAGCTCCACCGACAACGAAACCTCCTCCTCAAGCGATAGCGACGAGGAGGACAGCGACAGTGACGACGACGGTAGCGGGCGGGAGGACACCGATTCCGGATCTGGTTGACCATCGGTGGCAGCACCCTCATCTGTATCGCCCTCCTCCCTTGGCCATGCGCCTTGCCGAGGGCCAACCCCGCCATGCTCTCCATCGGCGCGTTCCCCGCCGCCTCTTCTTTGCCTTCACCTGCCACACCAGGGAGGAAAGGGGCGAGAACGGAGATTACGGGGCACTTGTCTTTCTTTTAGCTTGTAGGCACTTGCCAAATCTTAATTTCTAAATAATGTAATCTCGCGAGCCCATGCCTGAGTCTTTTAACATTTGTACTTGTATCAGCATGTCAATGAAAAAGACCAGCCTTGCCGGGAACCCGTGCATGTACACGTCCATGCAGAGGCGAAATGCCTCTTTAATGCAAATAAACGAGTTCTCCCAACAAGCTATCCCGCCGGTGCCCTCTGTGCCTGCCGGAGAATCACATCTGTCGGGTTACAGACAAAGGGTCCAGCCCCTCATCAATCTCCTTTTAGCAAAGGCTACTACGACCATTCTGACCGAAGCAGCGTTCGGGTCTGGGATGGGAGCACCTGAGTTTAAAAGAGAGTGGCGAGGTTTTCTAATGCACAAGTCACACGTTACGAACATGAATGGGCAAGAGGTGAACTTTATCTGTTTGATTTGCCGGGGATCACCGTGCCGAGCAGTCTTCCCAACTTCTTGCCGGAGCCGGGTCCTTGGCGGAATCAAGCGTCCTTGCCGCAGCTGGAAAGAAGAGAGGACAGGAGCATGGAACCTTGGCGGTCCATTAACATTTGCTGGAATCAAAAAGCAGTACAATATCCTGGACAAGCATGTATATACATATGCACATAAACATGGAAATCAAAGGGAAACTGTACATACTAAGGTTTTTTTCCTAACTGCGCACAGGGTCTGCGCCTGGCTTTGTACATAGGGTTACATGCCTTGCCGGCAAGGCTAGTACAAAAAGGGGGTTGTCGGGGCTCCCGGCAACCGCGCCTTAGGGGTAAAACTTGCGAAGATGTTCGATATTCCAGGAATTGCTCACCGGAATGCCATCTTTGGTCTCCAGGCGGACTGCGCCGGGCCTGGTGACTCGTATTACCCGATAAGGGTCTTCCCACTTTGGCGTCAACTTATTTGAACTCTTGGCGGATTGGATTCGCTGTAGAACAAGGTCGCCTTCCTCAAGGCTTCGGGCGTGAACCTTGCGGCTATGGTAGCGGCGCAAGGCTTGCTGGTAGCGAGCGGCTCGCACAGCAGCCCGAAGACGATCTTCCTCAAGGAGCATCGTATCATCTTGGCGCAATTGCTCTTGCTCAAGCTCATCATAAGCGAGCACTCGAGGTGACCCGTATATGAGTTCCATGGGGAGAATTGCTTCTGCCCTGTATACTAGGGCAAAGGGTGTCTGGCCAGTGGATCAATTTGGTGTCGTTCCGATCGACCAAAGAACCGTTGGCAACTCATCAATCCAGCGCCTTCCACACTTGTGTAGCCTGTTGAAAGTTCTGGTCTTGAGGCCTCGCAACACATTTGCATTCGCCCTCTTAGCCTGACTGTTACTTCTGGGATGAGCAACAGAAGCAAAACAAACCCTGCCGCCGAGGTCTTGGATGTACTGCATAAAGGTGCGGCTCGTGAACTGCGTGCCGTTGTCGGTGATGACTCTGTTTGGCACACCAAAACGACAAACCAGTCCCTTGAAGAACTTGATGGCTGATTGTGCTGTCACCTTTCTCACCGGTTCCACTTTCGGCCACTTTGTGAACTTGTCGATTGCAACGTACAAGTACTCAAAGCCCCCGGCATCACAGGGAAAGGGGCCCAGTATGTCGAGCCCCCAGACCGAAAATGGCCAGGAAAGAGGGATTGTCTGAAAAGCTTGGGCTGGTTGATGAAGCTTCTTTGAATGGAACTGGCATGCTTCACACTTGGTTACTAGTGCAGTTGCATCATGGAGAGCGGTGGGCCAGAAGAAACCCTGCCGGATCGCTTTGCCGGCAAGGGCTCTTGACCCTATGTGGGAGCCGCACATGCCTCCATGTATCTCTGTCAACAGCTCCAGTCCGTCCTCCCGAGGAATGCACTTCAATTTCACGCCGTTCGGTCTCCTTCTGTATAGGGAATCATCCACAAACCGGTACATACTGGACCGACGGGCTACTTTCTCTGCCTCTTCCTGTTCCTCAGGGAGTTCCCCTGTTTGGAGGAAACGGACGGTGCGCTGCACCCATGACGGAGCGTGGGGCTCGATGGCAAGGACTAAAGGCTCATCTTCGGCCGTAAGGGCAGTTGCCTCTATGGCCAGGGCTTGGGGCCCTGCCGGAGGTTGCCACTCCCCGGCAAGCTTGGGGCACCTGGTGACGTCCTTGCCGGCGGCTCCTGGGAGCTCAACGGGAAAGTACTTGCCGGGACCTGCCTTCCTTCGTTTGTTCTGTCCTACTGATGGCTCAACGGATGGCTGGGTTAATTGAAGCACAAAGTTACCTGGTTCCACAGGCAACTTGAGGGCAGCGCGTTTTGACAAGTCGTCGGCAATGCTGTTCTCTGCTCGGGGAACATGCTCTGCTTGTAGACCATCAAAACGCTCCTCCAACTTCCTCACTTCATCCACATAGGCCTCCATCAACGGGCTCTGGTAATCCTTGTTAACTTTCTTGACGACAAGCTACGAATCACCCCTGATGATGAGCTTCCTGATTCCGAGGTCTGCCGCGATCCTGAGACCAGCAAGCAATCCCTCGTACTCTGAAGTGTTGTTCGTTGATTTTTCCCAGGGAAAGTGCATTTGGACTACGTACTTGAGGCGCTCTCCGGTGGGTGCGACAAGTAGTACGCCGGCACCTTGTAGCGAGAAAGCTCCATCAAAGTACATAACCCAATCACGGCTCGTCTCCTTGCTGGGAAGGGTGGTCTCTTGAATCTCTTCGTCGGGCGTTGAGGTCCATTCTGCTATGAACTCTGCCAAGGCTCGACTCTTGATTGTTGAAGTACTTTCAAACTTGAGGCCGAAGCTCAACAGTTCCAACGCCCACTCCGCAATCCTCCCGGTTGCATCCGGGTTGTGCAAGATTCGTTGCAAAGGGAGGCGGGTGACGACGGTGATCTCATGCGCTTGGAAATAGTGACGCAGCTTTCTCGAGGCCATAAGGAGGCCGAAAAGTAGCTTCTGTATACTAGAATACCTTGATCTAGCGCCCTACAAGAGGGAACTGAAAAAATAAACCGGGTGCTGCATCACCTTCTTCTTCTGTTCGACTTCGCCCACTTGTACACACTCTGTCTTGCCGGGACTGGGTTTTGCCGGGGGTTCCACCTTGCCGGCATTAGGCCCTACCGGGGAGTGCCCCAGCCCATTATCCGACGGCTCCGCCACTACCACTGCTTCTTTCTCAAGTTCTCTCTATGCCACTAGCGCAACACTGGCCACTTGATTCGTTGCCGCTAGATATAGCAGCAACGGCTCTTGCGGTTTAGGTGCGACTAGTATTGGCGTGGAGGAGAGGTACCTCTTCAAATCTTGCAGCACTGCCTCTGCCTCCGGAGTCCATTTCATTGGACCCGCCTTGTTCAGAACTTTGAAAAAGGGGAGGGCGCACTCAGCAGATTTGGAGATGAACCTACTTAGAGCAGCAACGCAACCGGCGAGCCTACGGATGTCTTTGACTCGTCTTGGCGCCTCAATCTGCTCAATCGCTTTGATCTTGTCGGGATTTGCTTCGATTCCGCATTGAGACGCAAAGAAACCAAGAAGTTTGCCGGATGGGACACCGAACACGCACTTCTCTGGGTTGAGCTTGATCTTGCGCAGGTTTGCAAATGTTTCCTCCAGATCCTGCACAAGTGTGGCCTTGTCCTTGGGTTTGACCACTATATCATCCATATAAGCTTCCATATTTATATGCAGTTGGGGCTCAAAACCAATTTGGACTGCTCGGGAAAATGTCGAACCAGCGCTTTTCAACCCGAAAGGCATCCGTACAAAACAGTACATACCACATGGGGTGATGAACGCAGTCTTTTCTTCGTCTTCCTTCATAATGAAGATCTTGTGGTATCCTGAGTAGGCGTCGAGGAACGACAGCATGTCACACCCGGCAGTGGAGTCCACTATCTGGTCAATGCATGGCAGAGGGAAAGGATCCTTTGGACAGGCTTTATTGATATCCGTATAGTCAATACACAGCCTCCATTTCCCATTCGCCTTATGCACCACCACTGGATTGGCTAACCATGTGGGGTGGAGCACTCCTCTGACCAAGCCTGCCGCCTCCAACTTCCTGATCTCCTCGATGATGAACTCTTGTCGCTCCAAAGCTTGCTTCCTGACCTTCTACTTGACGGGCTGTGCATGGGGACACACAGCAAGGTGGTGCTCAATCACCTCTCTGGAACGCCGGGGATGTCAGATGCTTGCCATGCAAACACGTCGACATTCGCCCGCAGGAAGGCAACGAGTGTGCTTTCCTATTTGCTCTGAAGGGTGGAGCTTATAGTAAAAGCCCCGCCCGTGCCGCCTGCTACCTCTTGAGCACTGCGTTGGTTTTCCCTTGAAGAGGAAAGGGTGATGCAGCAAAGTAGCGTAAGTATTTCCCTCCGTTTTTGAGAACCAAGGTATCAATCCAGTAGGAGGCTACGCGCGAGTCCCTCGCACCTACACAAAACAAATAAATCCTCGCAACCAACGCGATAAGGGGTTGTCAATCCCTTCACGGTCACAAACGAGAGTGAGATCTGATAGATATGATAGGATAATATTTTTGGTATTTTTGTGATAAAGATGCAAAGTAAAATAAAAGCAAAGTAAAAAGCAAAGGAAATAACTAAGTGTTGGAAGATTAATATGATGAAGATAGACCTGGGGGCCATAGGTTTCACTAGTGGCTTCTCTCAAGAGCATAAGTATTTTACGGTGGGTGAATGAATTACTGTTGAGCAATTGGCAAAATTGAGAATAGTTATGAGAATATCTAGGTATGATCATGTATATAGGCATCAAGTCCGAGACAAGTAGACCGACTCCGGCCTGCATCTACTACTATTACTCCACTCATCGACCGCTATCCAGCATGCATCCAGAGTATTAAGTTCATGGAAACAGAGTAACGCCTTAAGCAAGATGACATGATGTAGAGGGATAAATTCATGCAATATGATAAAAACCCCATCTTGTTATCCTCGATGGCAACAATACAATACGTGCCTTGCTGCCCCTACTGTCACTGGGAAAGGACACCGCAAGATTGAACCCAAAGCTAAGCACTTCTCCCATTGCAAGAAAGATCAATCTAGTAGGCCAAACCAAACTGATAATTCGAAGAGACTTGCAAAGATAACCAATCATACATAAAAGAATTCAGAGAAGATTCAAATATTGTTCATAGATAAACTTGATCATAAACCCACAATTCATCGGTCTAAACAAACACACCGCAAAAGAAGATTACATCGAATAGATCTCCACGAGAGAGGGGGAGAACATTGTATTGAGATCCAAAAAGAGAGAAGAAGCCATCTAGCTACTAACTATGAACCCGAAGGTCTGAGGTAAACTAGTCACACTTCATCGGAGAGGCTATGGTGTTGATGTAGAAGCCCTCCGTGATGGGTGCCCCCTCCGGCGGAGCTCCGGAACAGGCCCCAAGATGGGATCTCATGGGTACAGAAGGTTGCGGCGGTGGAATTAGGTTTTTGGCTCCATATCTGATCGTTTGGGGGTACGTAGGTATATATAGGAGGAAGGAGTACGTCGGAGGAGCAACAGGGGGCCCACGAGGGTGGAGGGCGCGCCCTGGGGGGTAGGCGCGCCCCCTACCTCGTGGCCTCCTCTTTTGTTTCTTGACGTAGTGTCCAAGTCTCCTGGATCATATTCTTCCTAAAAATCATGTTCCCGAAGGTTTCATTCCGTTTGGACTCCGTTTGATATTCCTTTTCTGCGAAACTCTGAAATAGGCAAAAACAACAATTCTGGGCTGGGCCTCCGGTTAATAGGTTAGTCCCAAAAATAATATAAAAGTGAATAATAAAGCCCAATAATGTCCAAAACAGTAGATAATATAGCATGGAGCAATCAAAAATTATAGATACGTTGGAGACGTATCAAGCATCCCCAAGCTTAATTCCTGCTCGTCCTCAAGTAGGTAAATGATAAAAACAGAATTTTTGATGCGGAGTGCTACTTGGCATAATTTTAATGTAATTCTTCTTAATTGTGGTATGAATATTCAGATCCAAAAGATTCAAGACAAAAGTTTAATATTGACATAAAAATAATAATAGTTCAAGCATACTAACAAAGCAATCATGTCTTCTCAAAATAACATGGCCAAAGAAAGTTATCCCTACAAAATCATATAGTCTGGCTATGCTCTATCTTCACCACACAAAGTATTTAAATCATGCACAACCTTGATGACAAGCCAAGCAATTGTTTCATACTTTTGACGTTCTCAAACTTTTTCAATCTTCACGCAATACATGAGCGTGAGCCATGGATATAGCACTATATGTGGAGTAGAATGGTGGTTGTGGAGAAGACAAAAAGGGAGAAGATAGTCTCACATCAACTAAGCGTATCAATGGGCTATGGAGATGCCCATCAATAGAGATCGATGTGAGTGAGTAGGGATTGCCATGCAACGGATGCACTAGAGCTATAAGTATATGAAAGCTCAAAAGAAACTAAGTGGGTGTGCATCCAACTCGCTTGCTCACGAAGACCTAGGGCATTTTGAGGAAGCCCATCATTGGAATATACAAGCCAAGTTCTATAATGAAAATTCCCACTAGTATATGAAAGTGACAAAATGAGAGACTCTATCATGAAGATCATGGTGCTACTTTGAAGCACAAGTGTGGTAAAAGGATAGTAACATTGTCCCTTCTCTTTTTTTCTCTCATTTTTTTATTTGGGCCTTTTCTCTTTTTTATGGCCTCTTTTTTTTTCTTTTTTTTCGTCTGGAGTCTCATCCCGACTTGTGGGGGAATCATACTCTCCATCATCCTTTTCCTCACTTGGGACAATGCTCTAAAAATGAAGATCATCACACTTTTATTTTCTTACAACTCAACAATTACAACTCGATACTTAGAACAAAATATGACTCTATATGAATGCCTCCGGCGGTGTACCGGGATATGCAATGAATCAAGAGTGACATGTATGAAAGAATTATGAACGGTGGCTTTGCCACAAATACGATGTCAACTACATGATCATGCAAAGCAATATGACAATGATGGAGCGTGTCATAATAAACGGAACGGTGGAAAGTTGCATGGCAATATATCTCGGAATGGCTATGGAAATGCCATGATAGATAGGTATGGTGGCTGTTTTGAGGAAGGTTTATTGTGGGTTTATGATACCGGTGAAAAGTGTGCGGTATTAGAGAGGCTAGCAATGGTGGAAGGAAGAAAGTGCGTATGATCCATGGACTCAACATTAGTCATAAAGAACTCATATACTTATTGCAAAAATCTACAAGTTAAGCAAAGTATTACGCGCATGCTCCTAGGAGGATAGATTGGTTGGAAAAGACCATCGCTCGTCCCCGACCGCCACTCATAAGGAAGACAATCAATAAATAAATCATGCTCCGACTTCATCACATAACGGTTCACCATACGTGCATGCTACGGGAATCACAAACTTTAACACAAGTATTTCTCAAATTCACAACTACTCAACTAGCATGACTCTAATATCACCATCTTTATATCTCAAAACAATTATCAAGCATCAAACTTCTCTTAGTATTCAACACACTCATAAGAAAGTTTTTACTAATCTTGAATACCAAGCATGTTAGGATTATTTAAGAAAATTACCATGCTATTTAAGACTCTCAAAATAATCTAAGTGAAGCATGGGAGATCAATAGTTTCTATAAAACAAATCCACCACAGTGCTCTAAAAGATATAAGTGAAGTACTAGAGCAAAACTATATAACTCAAAAGATATAAGCGAAGCACATAGAGTATTCTAACAAATTCCAAATCATGTATGGCTCTCTCAAAAGGTGTGTACAGCAATGGTGATTGTGGTAAACTAAAAAGCAAAGACTCATATCATACAAGACGCTCCAAGCAAAACACATATCATGTGGTGAATAAAAATATAGCTCCAAGTAAAGTTACCGATGGAAGTAGACAAAAGACGGATGCCTTCCGGGGCATCCCCAAGCTTTGGCTTTATGGTGTCCTTAGATTATCTTGGGGGTGCCATGGGCATCCCCAAGCTTAGGCTCTTGCCACTCCTTGTTCCATAATCCATCAAAATCTTTCACCCAAAACTTGAAAACTTCACAACACAAAACTCAACAGAAAATCTCGTGAGCTCCGTTAGCGAAAGAAAACAAAAGACCACTTCAAGGTACTGTAATGAACTCATTCTTTATTTATATTGGTGTTAAAACTACTGTATTCCAACTTCTCTATGGTTTATAAACTATTTTACTAGCCATAGATTCATCAAAATAAGCAAACAACACACGAAAAACAGAATCTGTCAAAAACAGAACAGTCTGTAGTAATCTGTAACTAACGAAAACTTCTGGAACTCCAAAAAATCAGCCAAAATAGGAAGACCTAGAAAATTTGTTTATTGATCAGAAGCAATTGGAATCACTATTTTAACACGTTCTGGTGATTTTTAGCAATTATTTTTGTGAACAGAAAGTTTCTGGAAATTACAGCAAGATCAAATAACTATCATCCAAGAAGATCCTATAGGTTTAACTTGGCACAAACACTAATTAAAACATAAAAACACATCTAACCAGAGGCTAGATCAAATATTTATTCCTAAACATAAGCAAAAAGCAAAAAACAAAAAATAAAATTGGGTTGCCTCCCAACAAGCGCTATCGTTTAGCGCCCCTAGCTAGGCATAAAAGCAAGGATAGATCTAGGTATTGGCATCTTTGGTAGGCAATCCATAAGTGGATCTCATGATAGATTCATATGGTAATTTTATTTTCTTCCTAGGGAAGTGTTCCATGCCTTTCTTTAGTGGAAATTGGAATCTAATATTCCCTTCCTTCATATCAATAATTTCACCAATCGTTCTAAGGAAAGGTCTACCAAGAATAATAGGACATGAGGGATTGCAATCTATGTCAAGAACGATAAAATCTATGGGCACATAATTCCTATTTGCAACAATAAGAACATCATTAATTCTTCCCATAGGTTTCTTAATAGTGGAATCCGCAAGGTGCATGTTTAGAGAGCAATCATCGAAATCACGGAAATCTAGCAAATCGCACAAAGTTTTGGGAATAGTGGAAACACTAGCACCCAAATCACATAAAGCATAGAACTCATGATCCTTGATCTTAATTTTAATAGTAGGTTCCCACTCATCATAAAGTTTTCTAGGGATAGAAACTTCCAACTCAAGATTTTTTCATAGGATTGCATCAAGGCATCAACGATATGTTTGGTAAAAGCTTTATTTTGACTATAAGGATGAGGAGAATTTAGCACGGATTGCAACAAGGAAATACAATCTATCAAAGAGCAATTTTCATAATGAAATTCCTTGAAATCCAAAGTAGTGGGTTTATTAATATCTAACGTTTTGATTTCTTCAACCCCACTTTTATCAATTTTAGAATCAAGATCTAAAAACTCCGAATTTTTGGAACGCCTTCTAGGTAAAGGTGGATCATATTCAGTCCCATCATTATCAAGATTCATATTGCAAAACAAAGATTTAATAGGGGACACATCAATAACTTTTAGATCTTCATCTTTATTTTCATAGAAATTTGAAGAACACGCTTTCATAAAGCAATCTTTCTTAGCACGCATCCTAGCGGTTCTTTCTTTGCACTCATCAATGGAAATTCTCATGGCTTTGAGAGACTCAGTGATATCATGCTTAGGAGGAATAGATCTAATATTTAAAGAATCAACATCAAGAGAAATTCTATCAACGTTCCTAGCCAATTCATCAACTTTAAGCAATTTCTCTTCAAGCAAAGCATTAAAATTCTTTTGCGAATTCATAAACTCTTTAACACTAGTCTCAAATGCAGATGGCATCTTATTAAAATTTCCATAATTATAAGAGGAATTTCTAGGATAAGGCCTAGGATTAAAGTTTCCTCTATACGCGTTGTTACCAAAACTATTCCTACCAAAAAATTCACATCCATAGATTCATTATTATTCTCAATCAAAGTAGACAAAGACATATCATTAGGATCAGAAGAAACACTCTTAGTAGCAAATAATTTCATAAGTTCATCCATCTTTCCACTCAAAACATTAATTTCTTCTATCGCATGCACTTTTTTATTAGTAGATCTTTCAGTGTGCCATTGAGAATAATTAACCATAATATTATCTAGGAGTTTAGTAGCTTCTCCTAAAGTGATTTCCATAAAAGTGCCTCCCGCGGCCGAATCTAAACGATTTCTAGAAGCAAAATTCAATCCGGCATAATTTTTTTGTATAATCATCCACAAATTCAAACCATGAGTAGGGCAATTACGTATCATTAATTTCATCCTCTCCCAAGCTTGTGCAACATGTTCATGATCAAGTTGCTTAAAATTCATAATATCGTTTCTAAGAGAGATGATCTTAGCGGGAGGAAAATACTTAGAGATAAAAGCATCTTTGCACTTATTCCATGAATCAATACTATTTTTAGGCAAAGACGAAAACCAAGCTTTAGCACGATCTCTAAGCGAAAAAGAAAATAGCTTCAACTTAATAATATCATTATCCACGTCTTTCTTCTTTTGCATATCACACAAATCAACGAAGCTATTTAGATGAGTAGCGGAATCTTCACTAGGAAGGTCGGCGAATTGATCTTTCATGACAAGATTCAACAAAGCAGCATTGATTTCACAAGATTCAGTATCGGTAAGAGGAGCAATCGGAGTGCTAAGGAAATCATTATTGTTGGTATTGGTAAAGTCACATAATTTGGTATTATCTTGAGCCATCGTGACAAACAAGCAATCCAACACACGAGCAAACAAAAAGCTAGCGAAAAAGAGGCAAGCGGAAAAGAGAGGGCGAATAAAACGACAAGGGTGAAGTGGGGGAGAGGAAAACGAGAGGCAAATGGCAAATAATTCGGGAGATAAGGGTTTGTGATGGGTACTTGGTATGTTGACTTTTGCGTAGACCTCCCCGGCAACGGTGCCAGAAATCCTTCTTGCTACCTCTTGAGCACTGCATTGGTTTTCCCTTGAAGAGGAAAGGGTGATGCAGCAAAGTAGCATAAGTATTTCCCTCAGTTTTTGAGAACCAAGGTATCAATCCAGTAGGAGGCTACGTGCGAGTCCCTCGCACCTACACAAAACAAATAAATCCTCGCAACCAACGCGATAAGGGGTTGTTAATCCCTTCACGGCCACTTACGAGAGTGAGATCTGATAGATATGATAGGATAATATTTTTGGTATTTTTGTGATAAAGATGCAAAGTAAAATAAAATCAAAGTAAAAAGCAAAGGAAATAACTAAGTGTTGGAAGATTAATATGATGAAGATAGACCTGGGGGCCATAGGTTTCACTAGTGGCTTCTCTTAAGAGCATAAGTATTTTACGGTGGGTGAACGAATTACTGTTGAGCAATTGACAGAATTGAGCATAGTTATGAGAATATCTAGGTATGATCATGTATATAGGCATCACGTCCGAGACAAGTAGACCGACTCCCGCCTGCATCTACTACTATTACTCCACTCATCGACTGCTATCCAGCATGCATCTAGAGTATTAAGTTCATGGAAACAGAGTAACGCCTTAAGCAAGATGACATGATGTAGAGGGATAAATTCATGCAATATGATAAAAAAAACCATCTTGTTATCCTCGATGGCAACAATACAATACGTGCCTTGCTGCCCCTACTGTCACTGGGAAAGGACACCGCAAGATTGAACCCAAAGCTAAGCACTTCTCCCATTGCAAGAAAGATCAATCTAATAGGCCAAACCAAACTGATAATTCAAAGATACTTGCAAAGATAACCAATCATACATAAAAGAATTCAGAGAAGATTCAAATATTGTTCATAGATAAACTTGATCATAAACCCACAATTCATCGGTCTCAACAAACACACCGCAAAAGAAGATTACATCGAATAGATCTCCACGAGAGAGGGGGAGAACATTGTATTGAGATCCAAAAAGAGAGAAGAAGCCATCTAGCTACTAACTATGGACCCAAAGGTCTGAGGTAAACTACTCACACTTCATCGGAGAGGCTATGGTGTTGATGTAGAAGCCCTCCGTGATGGATGCCCCCTCCGGTGGAGCTCCGAAACAGGCCCCAAGATGGGATCTCATGGGTACAGAAGGTTGCGGCGGTGGAATTAGGTTTTTGGCTCCGTATCTGATCGTTTGGGGGTACGTAGGTATATATAGGAGGAAGGAGTACGTCGGTGGAGCAACAGGGGGCCCACGAGGGTGGAGGGCGCGCCTTGGGGGGTAGGCGCGCCCCCTACCTCGTGGCCTCCTCTTTTGTTTCTTGACGTAGGGTCCAAGTCTCGTGGATCATATTCTTCCTAAAAATCACGTTCCCGAAGGTTTCATTCCGTTTGGACTCCGTTTGATATTCCTTTTCTGCGAAACTCTGAAATAGGCAAAAAAACAACAATTCTGGGTTGGGCCTCCGGTTAATAGGTTAGTCCCAAAAATAATATAAAAGTGAATAATAAAGCCCAATAATGTCCAAAACAGTAGATAATATAGCATGGAGCAATCAAAAATTATAGATACGTTGGAGACATATCACCGCCCTCCTTGATGGGCACCTTCTTGGCCTCTGGTGGTGCCGCCTTGGAATTCTTGCTCTTGCCAGTGGAGCTCTTTGGCACGTCCTTGACGGGAGTGCAACACTCCGAAGAGGCGCGCTTGCTGGAGTGGATGCAAGAGGTCTTGCCGGAAGAGGTCTTACCGAAAGGGGTCTTGCCGCCAGAGGCAGAAGTCTTGCCGGTTTTCTTCCCTCCCGAGGCTTCAGCGGCAGGAGAAGTACCTTGGCGGCAGTTGTGGCAACCGCCTCCTGGTAGAGTTGGTCGGCGCAAATGAGCGCGTCTTTCTTGTCGGAGGGGACGGTGATGATGCTCATTGGCCCGGGCATCTTCAACGTCTTGTAGGTGTAATGTGACGCTGCCATGAACTTGGCCAGCGCTAGGCGGCCAAGGATCCCATTATAGGGCAAGGGGATCTTGGCGACATAAAAAACGATCTTCTCCTTCCTATGGTTCAGCTCGCCCCCAAATGTAACGGGTAACGTGATTTTACGTTTCGGCTGACTCCTCCCCGGGTTGACCCCTTGAAACGTGCCCGTCTCCTCGAGATCTCCATCGGGGATTTGCAGCCTCTCGATCACTGCGGGCGAGATCAAGTTCAGACCGGCCCCACCGTCAACTAGCATTTTTGTCACCTTGAGGTTGCGTATTGCTGGTGACACCAACAACGGCAAACACCCGACCGCAGTTGTGCGATCAGGGTGATCCTCGGTGTCAAAAATGATAGATGTGCTGGACCACTTCAGTGGCCTCTAGGCATCGAACGATGGCTCCACCGCAGTGACCTCACGCGCCCACTGCTTCAGTTGGCGGTGAGAGGTGTGCAACGAGGCGCCACCGTCGACGCACATGGCCTCCGTAGCTTTCTGGAACTCGTGCTCGCCGGACTCGTCGTCCTCATCATGATCATCGTCTCCCTCCTTCTTGTCGCAGCCCCGAGCGGGCCTCTCTTGTTGATTATCCTTGTCGCGGCGGCCTCCTCGACCGCCACGCTTCTTGCCGGATGCCTCAGCACCAACCTGGCCCTTCTCCTTACCGCGCCTCTCATACTCAGCTTTCTGCTTCTCTGCAAGCAGCTCAACCTGCCGGCAATTTTGGAGGTCATGGCCCTTGGTGCGATGGATCTTGCAGTGCTGCTTGTCGGAGCCTCCTGGCTTGTCGGCAGCCGCCAAGGCCCGGCAGACGGTGCACCCGGCAACTTCCTTGCCGGGGTCGTCGGCCTTAGCCTTCTTGGCAGCGCCGAGGTCGCCAGATCCCTCGACGGCAAGCATGGTCTTGCCCTTACGCTACCTATTGCGGCGTCGACCCTTCTTTGCCGGGGCGACGGCGTATTCGTCTGTGGAGTCGTTTTCCACGCCGGCATCTTCGCCTGGGTACTTCCTCCCCTCTTTAGCCCGAGCACATCTATCAGCCAGAACATAAAGCTCGGCTACATCCTTAACCTTGTTCACCGCCAGCTCCTCAGACATCTTGCGGTTGCGCACATTCTGATGGAATGCACTGATGACGGCGGTGGGATGAACTCTCAAGGTTCGGACACTAGGGTGCGCACGAAGATCTCTCTCTCCCTCGATGGCTCGCTCGCTCAAGGATCTCATGGCCTAGCTCGACGAACTCAAAGAACAGAGGGACACAAGATTTATACTGGTTCGGGCCACCGATGTGGTGTAATACCCTACTCCAGTGTTGTATGGTGGATTGCCTCTCGGGCTGAGGATGAACAGTTACAAGGGAAGAACAGCCACCTGAGGTGAGGTGTTCTTGTGCTTGGTGGGCTGGTGAAGGTCTCGATCCCCCGGTGAAGGTTTTCGACCCCCCTGCTCTGGAAGTGGCTAGTCCTATTTATAGAGGCCCAGGTCCTCTTCCCAAATATTGAGCGGGAAGGGATCCCACAACGGCCAAGTTTGAAGGGGGACAGCTAGTACAGCTTATCCCGACAAAAGTAGTCTTCGCCTGCCAAAGGCTCTGGTGGTGACGCCGTCTTGGGCTCCACGGTGACCTCCGTCCCGCCGTCCTGCTGGTCTTGGTCTCGTTGCACCGATATGGAAACCTTTGCCTGATGCCTCGGGACTCCTCGCCTGCGCTTGCCCCTTTAGCACCAAAGAGGAAACAAGGACACTACGCGCGGGCGCCCGCCTGGTTGTGGTTGTCATGGCTTGCGTCACAGGAACCTCGCGAGGTGTCCCTTGCCTTGATCTCTCCGCCCCTCGTGAGCCAGCCTGATGAGGCCGCCCCTGAGGAGGTCTTGTGTCGTCCGCCTCGCGAGGCTTGGGCCCTCACGAGGGTCTTGGGTGCTTGCTGGTGAAGATGGGCCGCGCGGGCCCACTGGTGGAGCCACGCCGTGGGCTGTAGGCAGGCAAGTCTGGGGACCCCCGTTCCCAGAACGCTGACAGTAGCCCCCGGGCCCAAGGCACGCTCGGGCTTGGCTTCGAGGCGAAGCCAAAGGGCAAGTGCGGAGCACCGCGGGCCCCAACAGCCCGCGGCCTTGGTCGACGCGTGGCGACTGATTGGACGTGGGCGTCTCCGCTTCCCCACGCTGCCTCGGCAACTGCCCGATTTGATGAGTCCCTGCTGCATGCAAGAAAAACCATCATTACGTGTGATCGTGGGGGTCGCCGGTTGGCCTTCTCTTGCTATAAATGAGGAGGGGGGGGCAGAGCCCCCGTCGCTCATCTCTTCCTGCTCCGCTCGCTTCTTCTTCCTTGCTCCATTGCCAGTAGCGGCATCCATGGCGCCTGCGAAGAGGTTCTCACCCACGGAGAAGGGGAAGGCTCGCCAAGAGGGGCCCGGCTCCCCGCCGCCCAAGTGCTGGCGCGTCCGTCCCCGTAAGCACACCGCGACCCCCACCGTGGCCGCCCGCGGCCACGGCGGCGCCCCTTCGCGCGACGGGAGTCGCCCATGCCACGGCAGCCCCGTCGATGAGGGGAGACGTGCCATGGTCGCACGGCCTCCCCGGCCGTGCTTCCACTCGGCGGAGGTGCTTCCAGAGTTCGTCGTGTGGTCGGAGAACCCGGCTGGCGCCTAGCTTCAGCTCCCGCGCTTCTTCGTCGGCGAGTTGGCGGCCACCGGTCCACGCGGGCTCTGGCTGCAGGCGGATGGCTGCTGCAGCAAAGCTTCCTGGGTCACGGTTGAGGTCTCCATCGTGGGCAACGCAGCCCTAGCCCGCGGCTGGCAGACGTTTGCCCGCGCGCGCGGCCTGTGCAGGCGGTGCACCCTCCACTTCAAGTACGACGACAACGCGACCCTCTACGTGAGGGTGTTTGGAGAAGATGGCCACCGCATTGGGTGCTGCCCTGAGGACAACGACGGCGACGAGGTGCTCGGCCTTGGCGACGGTCGTGATGAGGACGAAGGTGGACCCGCTCTCGGCGCCGACTGCGGCTCGTCAAGCTACGACGGCTCTTCCTCCGGCGACAGGTCCACCAGCGGCGGCTATGACCAGCCGCCGCGCCTGCTTCGAGGGCGGCAGCGGGTCGTCTCGTCGTCGTGCCCCAGTGAAGTGCGAGGTGGGGTCTGGCTGAGCCCAGGAGGGCGTCATGGATCCCTCCTTGCGAACTGCTGCAAGGCACGCGCCTCTTTTGTTTCGTTCTTCCTTTCCTTCCTGCATTGAGAGAGAGACAAATATGGGGCCCCACGGGGGCGTGCAACAAAACTATGATTTCCAAGTTGTTATGCTTTGCTTATTATTCCCGTGTCGTATCGCAATATCAATGTTTTATATAGGCACGTAGGAATAACTTAGCTTGACGCGCTTGAAGCAGTTTCTGCCTCCGAGGTGCGCATTTCTCAGTACCTGGCGAGGAGGAACTGCAAAAATTTGTTAGGGGATCCCGAGCCCTAGTCGCAGGCGCCTCTGGCCACGACCCAGTGCCTCGCATCGCGATACCCGAAGGGCACGGATTGAGAGAGGTGCGCCAGCTTGCGGCTCGAACGAGGGTGCCTCGCGAAAAATAGACAAGACGCACACGAGGGCACCTGTCCAGCCCCCTTGCGAGGGACGGGAGAGAGGATACAGGTCAAACAAAGAACCGAAGGCAGAAATAGAGGCAGAAGTCGACGGAACAAGATCGGCAAGTTACACCGGAAGGCAAATTTCGATTAAAGAGGGGCAAGCCAACTACGGAAAGCAAATGAAAAGCCGCGTCCGGCACCTAGTCTAGTCTTCTTGTCTTCTCACCAACGCGGAGCTAAGTGCTGCCACTAGGACGTGGGAGGGAGCCCCAGAGGCCCGAGGGCGGCACTCCTGAGACTCCAGGGCGTGTACAGCCCCACTCATTATTACATGAGAGTGTCACGAGCGGAGACCTTCACTGGCACTGGGCCTTCTTCACAGGCGCTGGGCCTTTCTTCATGGGTAGAACTTCTGGAGGTGCTGGATGTTCCAGGCGTTCTGGATGGGGATCCCGTCCTGCGTCCCCAGGCGCGCGGCTCTAGGCCTGGAGACATGGGCGACCCGAAACGGGCCCTCCCACATGGGCGAGAGCTTGTGTAGACCTTCCCTGGAGAGCACCCGCCTCAGGATGAGATCACCCACCTTGAGCGTCCTGGAGCGGACGCTGCGGCAGTGGTACCGTAGCAGCGCCTGCTGGTACCTCGCAGCTCGGAGCGAGGCTTCACGGCGGCGTTCCTCCCCCAGCACGGGATCAATCCCCCGCATGGCGTCCTGCTACGTTTCATCAAACGCCAGGACCCGCATGGAGCGATGCCTGACCTCGTGTGGGAGAACCGCTTCTGCTCCATAGACGAGGAAGAACGGTGTCTCGCCTGTCGGCTTGGTGGCGGTGGTGCGGATGGACCACAACACGGACTGGAGCTCGTCGTGCCAGCCCTTGCCGCAGGCCTCGAGCTTCTTCTTGAAGGTCCTGGTCTTGAGGCCCCTCAAGACTTCCGCGTTGATGCGTTCATCTTGGCCATTGCTCCTGGGGTGTTCCACGGAAGCGTAGCAGATCTGCTTTCCAAGCTTAGCACAATACATTTTGAAGAGATTGCTAGTGAACTGTGAGCCGTTATCGGTGATGATGCGGTTGGGGACCCCAAATCAGCTCACGAGACCTTTGATGAACCTGACCACGGAGCCGGCCGGGATGGTGCGGACGGCTTCTACCTCCGCCCACTTGGTGAACTTGTCGATGGCGACGTAGAGGTAGCGGTAGCCCCAGGCGCTCGAGGGAACGGGCCCAAAATATCCAGCCCCCAAACCGTGAATGGCCACGAGAGTGGGATGGTCTGGAGGCCCTGAGCCGGCTGATGGATCTTCTTGGCGTGCAACTGACAGGCCTCGCAGGACTTCACCAGCTCAGTCGCGTCGTTGAGTGCTGTGGGCCAGTAGAATCCGCTGCGAAACACCTTGCCGACGAGGGTCCGTGACGATGAGTGGTGCCCGCAGCCCCCGCCGTGTATGTCGGCTAGCAGCTCTTTACCCTGCTCCCTGGAGATGCAACGCAGGGAAACGTCATTTGGCCGTTTCCTGTATAACTCACTGTCCTGGATGCAGTATGCCGTGGCCTGTCGGGCCACACGCTCCGCGTCCTCCACCTTCTCTGGCAGCATCCATTGCATCAGGTATTCCTTGAATTCCCTGGTCCAGCACCCCTCCTGAGGCTCGAGCGCCAAGAGTAAGTTTGCTCCCGAGGTTGGGCCGCAGGCCGGGGCTCCCGAGGCAGGTGGCGAGGGGAGCTCCTCCCGAGGTTGTGCAGGTTCAGCGGTTGGTGGGGCTGCTGAGGGCTTGAAGAGATGCTCCTCGAAGACTCCTGGTTCCTGGGGCTGATGCTTTGACGCCCTCTTGGCGATCTCATCGGCTTCCTTGGTTGTGCCGCGGGGCACATGCTACAACTCCAGACCCAGGAACTGCTTCTCCATCTTGCGTACCTCCGCGAGGTACGCCTCCATGTGCTCGTCCCTTGGCTCGTACACCTTGTTGGAGAAGTTGACAAGGAGCTGAGAATCCCCCTTGATGGTGCGACACTTCACTCCTAAGACCGCCGCTGCCTTGATGCCGGCGATCAACCCCTCGTACTCAGCAATGTTGTTGGAGACCTTCTCGCCCTACTGAAAGCAGAGCTACACCGCGTAGTAGAGCTTGTCCTGGGTGGGCGAGATAAGCACTGCCCCAGCCCCCGCGCCCTAGCGCGAGAATGCGCCGTCGAAGTACATGACCCAACCATCCGGCGCTTCACTCCCTGGTGATATGGATTGGTTCTCGCTTGCTTCGAGCTCCGGGGCGTCGGTCCATTCTGCCACAAAATCTGCGAGCGCAGCCCCCTTGATGACCCTAGTCGTGCTGAACTCCAAGTCAAACGCTTGCAGCTCGATGTTCCATTCAGCAACTCGTCCCGCAGCATTGGTTCTCCTGAGCACTCTCTCCAGCGGGTAAGCCGAGATGACCTTGATGGAGTGACCCTGGAAGTAGTGGCGCAGCTTGCACGAGGCCACCAGGAGCGCAACACTACAAAAAAATACACTTCCGTGATGATACGTGTTTGTCACAGTAGGTCGCGTTTTTTGTCATGCATGTACATCCATGACAAATTTATGACAGAATCAAGATAGTCATACCTGTGCTGTCGTAGAAGTGTTCCATGACATTACCAAAATTATCATCACGGAAGTGTCTACTTCCATGACGATAAATCGCGCGGCACATAAGTGCTTTCGTCAAGGGTGACCGACACGTGGCATCCACCGTAACGGAACGCCGTTAAGCTATCGGGTCGGGTTTTGGATCCGATAACCCGTTAACAGCCCCGACCAATGGGGATTTTCCACGTGTAAAATCATCATTGGCTAGAGGAAACACGTGTCGGCTCATCGTTGGGACAGATGTCATCCACTCACTGGACAGAAGGCGCCTATGATACGTCGACACATGGCACGGCCCAACAGTGGCCCATTCCTGTGAAAAGACCGACCCGTTTGACTTGGTCAAAAGCTGGCGGGCCAGCCCATGGAAAGCCTGTTAACGGCGTGTTCGCACATAGCCCATTTACAGCCCGCTAACCCAAGGCCCGTTACGCCCTATCCGAATTAGGCCCAGTAGCGTCATCTGGGCCATCCAATATGATTCCAGCCCATTTTCACTTCTGGCCCATGTATAGCCCATGACGTCTTTCAGCCCATATGAGGCCCTTTGTAACTCTTGGCCCATTAGCGGCCCGTGCTGAAACTGGCCCGTAATGAACAGTGTATTACTTTACACCCATTAACGGCCCGTGGTGAAACTGGCCCGTAATGAACAGTGTATCACTTTATACCCATTAACGGCCCGTTATTCCGTTGGGCCATTTCCAGCCCAAGTTAACTTTCGGCCTTCTGAGGGCCCATTTATTCTTGGGCTCATTTGCACCATTTGGTTACTTACGGCCCGTTACTGTCATTTTCTGCTTGTGGGCCAAATTCAGCCCGTCGTTACAGTCAGCCCGTTTGTGGACCGTTAGTCTGTTGGGCCATTTTCATAGCATCACCAAATACGGCCTATTAACGATGGCTCGTTATGGTCGGCCCATGAACGGACGATTCCAACTCTAGCCCGTTTACGACCATAATGCGGTCTGTTTGGCCCATGTTTGGCCAATCGATCATACGACCCGTATAAGGCCCATTGATGATACGACCCGCAGAAGGCCCATTGTTTCTACGGCCCGTAGAAGGCCCATTGTTTCTACGGCCCATAGAAGGCCCACTGTTTCTACGGCCAGTAGGAGGCCCAGTGTCACTACAGTAAATATTAGCCCATGGTTATTGTGGCCTAGTTTAAAAAAATAGGTTATTGCAGCCACTAGCTAACCGCGGAAAAAGAACTGCAATGACTACAAGCAAACAAATAAACAAGACAACAAGGAAATAAATAAGCAAGCAACTAACGCTAGGCTATCACGGCTATTACACATATTACATCCACTGGGCATCAAAGTTCGCCACCAGTGCAAATATAGGGAACAAAGCAGTATATCATGTACATTGGTTGTCAAAGTTGGCGACCAGCGCAAATAAACGCCGCAGCAAAACAAATCCACAACTGAAACCACTTCAGAAGATCTCAAGAAACAATATCCTGGGTATCCATAATGCTGGCAAGATGCTTAGCAAGCTTATTAACTTTCTCTTGTTTGGCGCTTAAATCCTCCAGCGCTTGCTGTTGCACCAGAAAATATGCATCTGAATTCTGCAGGGACTTCCTCAGTCCTTCAGCTTCCTGTCGCAGCACATCTGATCGATGTCTTTCAACTTGAAGTTGAGACTCAAGAAGACGAACTGATTCAGGCAGCGAGTTCGAAGAGCTTGTGCCAGCAGTAGTGGCCAGTAACTCGAACACTACATCAAGACAGGACTTTTGGGTTCCCTCACTGTCGTCAAGATAGTTTTTATCAGCTTTCTTGGAGACCAACAGGGATGTCTCACTATCTTGAACCTTATCTGCATTACTTCCTTTACCATTGGATAACGCGGTACTGTTCTCCAATATTTTGTCCGCATTCTAAAAGAGAAACAAGCAGACACATCACATGTTTACCATGTTGTATATGAAACTCATTTTGGTAAATGAGTTCAGTAGTAAAGTGGACAGGATAACAGCATGAAACAAACATATATCTATGTACCATGGTCACTTTATGGTCTATATCATTCTAGTTTTTGTTGCCAAATCAAGATAGAGACACAGTTCAAATAAAATTTGTTCAAGACAAAGCAGAATAGACAGAATATAAGTGTGGGTAACTATAGAGCAATAACAACACTTGTAATGTGCATGACATGAGAACATAACGGTTTATTCAATTGAAACTGAAATCAACATAGAGCAGGTTACAACAGCAAACCAGTTAAAGAAACAGGTTTAAAACATACCTGTTGCGCCATTGGAGTTTCAATTCCATCCTTCAAATTTGAAAATAGTTGGTATGAGTAAATACAGTAACGCAAGAGCAAAGGAGTATGAACCATAGCTACATAACCTGACCTGAGAACAAATCTTCTTCTCCTTTAAGCATTGAGTTGGGATTCGGAGTGGTGGTCCTCGTGCTTTGGGCACTGCAGTTCCCTTACTAACTGCTCGTGATTGGGTGCTCTGTGGTGGAGACGGTGCTGTGTCAACTGGAACTGGGTTACTATCTGCCGGGGTTGGGGTTAGAAGGGGTGTAGCTGGTTCTCTGTCCAATTGGGTAGGGGTACAATCTGCGAGAGTCTGGGTTATGTGTGGTGGATCTGGTCCTTGGGCAAGTACAACTGTGGTTCTATCTGCATCAACTGGTAGCACTATCTTTTCTGAAGACCGTGTTGTTACTCCCTTAGATACTGCCATCACGCTCTCCAATTCAAATGGCTGATAAACAAGAAAAGTAATTGAAAGTATAGACATTGTATGATAGATAGGTGCAATGGATAGTGGGGAATAAAAGGGGGCATGAAATAATTCATATTTATGTTGTCTAACGAAACAGGATAGCATGACACAATTTCACATATATGATGGCTAACTAAACAGGATAGCATGACACAATTTCACATTATGATGGCTAACTAAAAAAGATGGAAAGACATAGTTCAAAATATGAGACTATGTAAACAGGATGACATGACATAACTATATAATGTGTTTATTAAATAGGTTGGCATGCCATAATTCACATACATTCACGGATAGAATGCCATAATTCAAAATATGATGACTGTAAACACTAAACATGATGAGACGATATAACTATATGATGTCTTTATCAAATGGGTTGCCATGCCATAATTCAGATAGATGATGTGTATGTACTATGTAAACATGATGGCATGATATAATTCAAATATATGATTTATATAGTAAGCAAGTAAGCAGATGGCAATCCATATATGATGTAAAAACTAAGCAATGCAAGACAACATGCATGACATGGGTAATATAACCCTGCCAAGTTTGAGCATAGACCTCAGGGGGGAAATAGGACTGGTCATCAGTCTCTGAATCCTCCTCTGAGGAGCTCTCTGTAACCAGCAAGATGTCTGCTTCAGCAGGTAGCATTGTCTGCTCTGAATACCTTGTTTTCACTCCAGATACTTCCATCACCGCTTCAAATGGCTGATGCAGAGGAAGAGTAGTTGAATCACAAACGTTGTCGACAAATGGAACACGTAATACAAAAAAATGATAGCATGATATAATTCACATACATGATGATTGGCTAAACAGCATGGCATTGCATAATTCACATATATAATGCCTTTGCAACAAGATAGCATTGTATAATTCACATATATAATGTCTTGCAACAAGATGGCAATGCATAATTCACATATATGGTAATTAGACACTAAACAGGTGGCATTCACCCAAAGCATGTCTAAACTAATCAAATGACATAGCAATGCGAGACACCATACGCATGATATGAGCAACATAACCCTGCCAAGTTAGAGCATACACCTCGGGGGGGGGGGATAGGACTGGTCATTTGTCTCTGAATCCTCCTCTGAGGAGCTATCCGTAACCAGCGAGATATGCGCTTCGTCAGATAGCATAGTCTGCTCTGAAGACCTTGCTTTTACTCCAGAATTTGCCATCACCGTGTCAAATGGCTGATGCACACGAAGAGCAGTTGAATGTACTAACATTGTTGACAAATGTCATATGTAACGAAAAAAAGGATGGCCTGATATAATTTACATATAAGATGACTGGCTAAGCAGGATGGCATTGCAAAATTCACATATATGATGCCTGGCTAAACAAGATGGCATTGCATAATTCACATAAACGATGAATAAACTAAACAGATGGCATTCGCACAAAGGATGTCTAAACTAAGCAGATGACATATTTGATGTATAAAGTAAGCAATGCAAGACACCATATGCATGATATAACCAACATCAGCATGCCAAATTAGAGCAAAGACCTCTGGGGGTAAATAGGAGTTGTCTTCTCCTTCTGAATCCCCCTCAGAACAGATATCTTCTTCTCGATTACAATCCGAAATGCGTGGAGGCGGGGCTGCCTTTGCGCCTACCATGGAGCGACGTCTGCATGAAATTTTATTGCCACGCAAGGCTCGTCTCTTTTGCTCTACATGTTCAGTTCCATTGTTTACAATAACTTTCATGCATAGGAATAAAACATAGTGAGATTATGTAAGGAGTGCATGCAGAAATCCAGAGTGATGGTAGCAACCTGTGGATAGACCCAAAACCAATAATAGCAGGCAGATAATGGCTTCAGTTAAAAAATACAGATAATGGCTTCTTTACAGTTTGTTTCCCACCCAACATGAAACTCATAGTAGACATCGGAGATTAACCAGATAGTAGATAGATACTATTGATAGCGGCCCCGATATGTACCCCACAACCATTTAAAAACTCAAGTTTGACCATTAGTTTGGAGCTGACTCAGAGTCTAATCGGTGAACAGGACGATAGAGTAGCATGTAATATTAAGAGATGCATAACGTAAGCAGACACGAAAGAGTGCGACCTCTCTTGCGGACCCGTGTAGTCCTCGAGGTCATCTGCTCGGTTGATGATGGTAATGCAGTTTTCATGGCTGCCAGCGGCGGGGAAGAAGATCTGAGGCGGCGAAAGACAGTCTGGAGGCCGGCTCCCTGCTGTGCTGGACCCTTCTGTCGTTGGAGCAGCTGAGCTGGGGTGGACGACGGCGCAGCAGGAGCGGGACAAACCATGCAAGGTTTTCTTTGACAACTATCTGTAAGAGAAGTAATTCTGTAAGGGCTCGTTTGAATTGGAGGATTCCAACAATGCAGGGATAGGAAATAGACAGGAATAGGATAGGAATGCACGTGCAAAACAGAGAATTTAAAAACACATGATTTCTGCCAATCTGGGTGTTTGATTCACAACAATTGGAAGATCACAGGATGCAAAGAAGCATGGTGAGATTAAGTCAAACCACAAGAAAATGTACGGTTATAATGCTATTATGCGACTATCTCTTAGTCTTGTGCTTCATGAATAGGAATTTGAAAAGGAGGACAAGTGAAAATTAAAATTCCTACGTTTTTTCTTTCAAGGAGACACTAAAGGAACAAATCCGTGTGCTCAGTGGACAATATATATAACATGTAGAGTAAAAAAGAGATGCAACAAGTGTACAACCTCTTTGGCGAAGCCATGTCGATCTCAGCGTGATTAGGTTGGCCGGTGAGGATGCTCCGGCTGGCTTTGCTATCGGAGGAGGGGAAGAAGATCTTAGGCGTCCGGAGATGCAGCCCGAGGTACTGCTCCGCTATGATGGAGGGTTTCGTCGTTGGAGCAGCTCCGGTGAGTTGTACGACGCCGAGGCTGAAGCAGGACAAGAGAGACAACGAACAACGTTAACCTGAGTGGAATTCTAATAGCATCTCCAATACATGACGTAAAATACATAACCACAAAGTGCTAGATGTAAAATACATCAGCCGCTCATCTCTGAACTTAACTGTCGAAACTGAACTTAACTGTCGAAACTGAACTTAACTGTCGAAACTGAATTTTGCTGTCGAAACTGAATTTTGCTGTCGAAACTGAACGCACTAGCAAGGTGAGGCTACACGTCGGTCGACTGACTTTTTCATCTCTGGTCAGTCGATTTTGCAGCCGTTGGATATGAAATCAGGGGCCTGCGGTTCATCTTCAACATCCACCCCCCTGAGCCGCCAGCCACCACCGGCCAAACAGCAGCCCCCCGCCGCGGGCCCTGCCCGCCCCGAAAACACTCCCGACCGCCGGTCCGCCGCCGCCTCGGCCATCCCTCTAGGCCCCCCGTGCCGAGCTTTTTCTCCGGCGATCCCAACGCCACCGCCCCGCCAACGCCCTATTGGGGAACGTAGTAATTTCAAAAAAAATTCATACGCACACGCAAGATCATGGTGATGCATAGCAACGAGAGGGGAGAGTGTTGTCCACGTACCCCCGTAGACCGAAAGCGGAAGCGTTAGCACAACGCGGTTGATGTAGTCGTACGTCTTCACGATCCGACCGATCCAAGTCCCGAACGTACGGCACCTCCGAGATCAGCACACGTTCAGCTCGATGACGTCCCTCGAACTCCGATCCAGCCGAGCTTTGAGGGAGAGTTCCGTCCGCACGACGGCGTGGTGATGATGATGATGTTCTACCGACGCAGGGCTTCGCCTAAGCACCGCTACGATATTATCGAGGTGGATTATGGTGGAGGGGGGCACCGCACATGGCTAAGAGATCAATAGATCAATTGTTGTGTCTTTGGGGTGCCCCCCTGCCCCCGTATATAAAGGAGCAAGGGGGGAGCCGGCCGGCCTAGGAGGAGGGCGTGCCAAGGGGGGAGTCCTACTCCCACCGGGAGTAGGACTCCTCCTTCCTTGTTGGAGTAGGAGAAGGGAAGGGAGAAGGAGAAGGAAGGAAGGGGGCGCCCCCCTCCCTAGTCCAATTCGGACTAGTCCATGGGGAGGGGTGCGGCCACCCTTTGGGTCCTTTCTGTCCTTTCCCGTATGGCCCATTAAGGCCCAATACGAATTCTCGTAACTCTCCGGTACTCCGGAAAATACCCGAACCACTCGGAACCTTTCCGATGTCCGAATATAGTCGTCCAATATATCGATCTTTATGTCTCGACCATTTCGAGACTCCTCATCATGTCCCTAATCTCATCCGGGACTCCGAACTCCTTCGGTACATCAAAACACATAAACTCATAATATAACCGTCATCTAACTTTAAGCGTGCGGACCCTACGGGTTCGAGAACTATGTAGACATGACCGAGACACGTCTGCGGTCAATAACCAATAGCGGAACCTGGATGCTCATATTGGATCCCACATATTCTACGAAGATTTTTATCGGTCAAACCGCATAACAACATACGTTGTTCCCTTTGTCATCGGTATGTTACTTGCCCGAGATTCGATCGTCGGTATCTCAATACCTAGTTCAATCTCGTTACCGGCAAGTCTCTTTACTCGTTCTGTAATACATCATCTCGCAACAAACTCATTAGTTGCAATGCTTGCAAGGCTTAAGTGATGTGTATTACCGAGAGGGCCCAGAGATACCTCTCCGACAATCGGAGTGACAAATCCTAATCTCGAAATGCGCCAACTCAACAAGTACCTTCGGAGACACCTGTAGAGCACCTTTATAATCACCCAGTTACGTTGTGACATTTGGTAGCACACAAAGTGTTCCTCCGGTAAACGGGAGTTGCATAATCTCATAGTCATAGGAACATGTATAAGTCATGAAGAAAGCAATAGCAACATACTAAACGATCGAGTGCTAAGCTAACGGAATGGGTCAAGTCAATCACATCATTCTCCTAATGATGTGATCCCGTTAATCAAATGACAACTCATGTCAATGGCTAGGAAACATAACCATCTTTGATCAACGAGCTAGTCAAGTAGAGGCATACTAGTGACACTTTGTTTGTCTATGTATTCACACAAGTATTATGTTTCCGGTTAATACAATTCTAGCATGAATAATAAACATTTATCATGATATATGGAAATAAATAATAACTTCATTATTGCCTCTAGGGCATATTTCCTTCAGTCTCCCACTTGCACTAGACTCAATAATCTAGATTACACAGTAATGATTCTTACACCCATGGAGCCTTGGTGCTGATCATGTTTTCCTGGTGGAAGAGGCTTAGTCAACGGGTTTGCAACATTTAGATCCGTATGTATCTTGAAAATTTCTATGTCTCCCACCTGGACTAAATCCCGGATGGAATTGAAGCGTCTTTTGATGTGCTTGGTTCTCTTGTGAAATCTGGATTCCTTTGCTAAGGCAATTGCACCAGTATTGTCACAAAAGATTTTCATCGGACCCGATGCACTAGGTATGACACCTAGATCGGATATGAACTCCTTCATCTAGACTCCTTCATTTGCTGCTTCTGAAGCAACTATGTACTCCGCTTCACACGTAGATCCCGCCACGACGCTTTGTTTAGAACTGCACCAACTGACAGCTCCACCATTCAATGTAAACACGTATCCGGTTTGCGATTTAGAATCGTCCGGATCAGTGTCAAAGCTTGCATCAACGTAACCATTTACGATGAGCTCTTTGTCACCTCCATAAACGAGAAACATATCCTTAGTCCTTTTCAGGTATTTCAGGATGTTCTTGACCGCTGTCCAGTGATCCACTCCTGGATTACTTTGGTACCTCCCTGCTAAACTTATAGCAAGGCACACATCAGGTCTGGTACACATCATTGCATACATGATAGAGCCTATGGCTGAAGCATATGGAACATCTTTCATCTTCTCTCTATCTTCTGCAGTGGTCGGGCATTGAGTCTTACTCAACTTCACACCTTGTAACACAGGCAAGAACCCTTTCTTTGCTTGATCCATTTTGAACTTCTTCAAAACTTTGTCAAGGTATGTGCTTTGTGAAAGTCCAATTAAGCGTCTTGATCTATCTCTATAGATCTTGATGCCCAATATATACGTAGCTTCACCGAGGTCTTTCATTGAAAAACTCTTATTCAAGTATCCCTTTATGCTATCCAGAAATTCTATATCATTTCCAATCTGCAATATGTCATCCACATATAATATCAGAAATGCTACAGAGCTCCCACTCACTTTCTTGTAAATACAGGCTTCTCCAAAAGTCTGTACAAAACCAAATGCTTTGATCACACTATCAAAGCGTTTATTCCAACTCCGAGAGGCTTGCACCAGTCCATAAATGGATCGCTGGAGCTTGCACACTTTGTTAGCTCCCTTTGGAATGACAAAACCTTCCAGTTGCATCATATACAATTCTTTTTCCAGAAATCCATTCAGGAATGCAGTTTTGACATCCATTTGCCAAATTTCATAATCATAAAATGCGGCAATTGCTAACATGATTCGGACAGACTTAAGCATCGCTACGGGGGAGAAGGTCTCATCGTAGTCAATCCCTTGAACTTGTCGAAAACCTTTCGCAACAAGTCGAGCTTTATAGACAGTAACATTACCGTCAGCGTCAATCTTCTTCTTGAAGATCCATTTATTTTCAATGGCTTGCCGATCATCGGGCAAGTCAACCAAAGTCCATAATTTGTTCTCATACATGGATCCCATCTCGGATTTCATGGCCTCAAGCCATTTTGCGCAATTTGGGCTCACCATCGCTTCTTCATAGTTCGTAGGTTCGTCATGGTCTAGTAATATAACCTCCAGAACAGGATTACCATACCACTCTAGTGCGGATCTAACTCTGGTTGACCTACGAGGTTCAGTAATAACTTGATCTGGAGTTTCATGATCATCATCATTAACTTCCTCACTAATTGGTGTAGGTGTCGCAGAAACCGGTTTCTGTGATGAACTACTTTCCAATAAGGGAGCAGGTACAGTTACCTCATCAAGTTCTACTTTCCTCCCTCTCACTTCTTTCGAGAGAAACTCCTTCTCCAGAAAATTTCTGAATTTAGCAACAAAAGTTTTGCCTTCGGATCTGTGATAGAAAGTGTACCCAACAGTCTCCTTTCGGTATCCTATGAAGACACATTTCTCCGATTTGGGTTCGAGCTTATCAGGTTGAAGTTTTTTCACATAAGCATCGCAGCCCCAAACTTTAAGAAACGACAACTTTGGTTTCTTGCTAAACCACAGTTCATAAGGCGTCGTCTGAACGGATTTCATTGGTGCCCTATTTAGCGTGAATGCAGCCGTCTCTAAAGCATAACCCCAAAACGATAGCGGTAAATCAGTAAGAGACATCATAGATCACACCATATCTAGTAAAGTACGATTACGACGTTCGGACACACCATTACGCTGTGGTGTTCCGGGTGGCGTGAGTTGCGAAACTATTCCGCATTGTTTCAAATGAAGACCAAACTCATAACTCAAATATTCTCTTCCACGATCAGATCGTAGAAATTTTATTTTCTTGTTACGATGATTTTCAACTTCACTCTGAAATTCTTTGAACTTTTCAAATGTTTTAGACTTATGTTTCATTAAGTAGATATACCCATATCTGCTCAAATTATCAGTGAAGGTGAGAAAATAACGATATCCGCCACGAGCCTCAATATTCATCGGACCACATACATCTGTATGTATGATTTCCAACAAATCTGTTGCTCTCTCCATAGTTCCGGAGAACGGCGTTTTAGTCATCTTGCCCATGAGGCACGGTTCGCAAGTACCAAGTGATTCATAATCAAGTGGTTCCAAAAGTCCATTAGTATGGAGTTTCTTCATGCGCTTTACACCGATATGACCTAAACGGCAGTGCCACAAATAAGTTGCACTATCATTATCAACTCTGCATCTTTTGGCTTCAATATTATGAATATGTGTATAACTACTATCGAGATTGAACAAAAATAGACCACTCTTCAAGGGTGCATGACCATAAAAGATATTACTCATATAAATAGAACAACCATTATTCTCTGATTTAAATGAATAACCGTCTCGCATCAAACAAGATCTAGATATAATGTTCATGCTTAACGCTGGCACCAAATAACAATTATTTAGGTCTAAAACTAATCCCGAAGGTAGATGTAGAGGTAGCGTGCCGACCGCGATCACATCGACTTTGGAACCATTTCCCACGCGCATCGTCACCTCGTCCTTAGCCAATCTTCGCTTAATCCGTAGCCCCTGTTTCGAGTTGCAAATATTAGCAACAGAACCAGTATCAAATACCCAGGTGCTACTGCGAGCATTAGTAAGGTACACATCAATAACATGTATATCACATATACCTTTGTTCACCTTGCCATCCTTCTTATCCGCCAAATACTTGGGGCAGTTCCGCTTCCAGTGACCAGTCTGCTTGCAGTAGAAGCACTCAGTCTCAGGCTTAGGTCCAGATTTGGGTTTCTTCTCCTGAACAGCAACTTGCTTGCTGTTCTTCTTGAAGTTCCCCTTCTTCCCTTTGCCCTTTTTCTTGAAACTAGTGGTCTTATTGACCATCAACACTTGATGCTCCTTTTTGATTTCTACCTCCGCAGCCTTTAGCATTGCGAAGAGCTTGGGAATCGTCTTATCCATCCCTTGAATGTTATAGTTCATCACGAAGCTCTTGTAGCTTGGTGGCAGTGATTGAAGAATTCTGTCAATGACGCTATGATCCGGAAGATTAACTCCCAGTTGAATCAAGTGATTGTTATACCCAGACATTTTGAGTATATGCTCACTGACAGAACTATTCTCTTCCATCTTGCATCTGTAGAACTTATTGGAGACTTCATATCTCTCAATCCGTGCATTTGCTTGAAATATTAACTTCAACTCCTGGAACATCTCATATGCTCCTTGACGTTCAAAACGTCGTTGAAGACCCGGCTCTAAGCCGTACAGCATGGCACACTGAACTATCGAGTAGTCATCAGCTTTGCTCTGCCAGACGTTCATAACATCTGGTGTTGCTCCTGCAGCAGGCCTGGCACCCAGCGGTGCTTCCAGGATGTAATTCTTCTGTGCAGCAATGAGGATAATCCTCAAGTTACGGACCCAGTCCGTGTAATTGCTACCATCATCTTTCAACTTTGCTTTCTCAAGGAACGCATTAAAATTCAACGGAACAACAGCACGGGCCATCTATCTACAATTAACATAGACAAGCAAGATACTATCAGGTACTAAGTTCATGATAAATTTAAGTTCAATTAATCATATTACTTAAGAACTCCCACTTAGATAGACATCTCTCTAATCCTCTAAGTGATCACGTGATCCATATCAAACTAACCATGTCCAATCATCACGTGAGATGGAGTAGTTTCAACGGTGAACATCACTATGTTGATCATATCTACTTTATGATTCACGCTCGACCTTTCGGTCTCCGTGTTCCGAGGCCATATCTGTTATATGCTAGGCTCGTCAAGTTTAACCTGAGTAGTCCGCGTGTGCAACTGTTTTGCACCCATTGTATTTGAACGTAGAGCCTATCACACCCGATCATCACGTGGTGTCTGAGCACGAAGAACTTTCGCAACGGTGCATACTCAGGGAGAACATTTATACTTTGATAATTTAGTGAGGGGTCATCTTATAACGCTACCGTCAATCAAAGCAAGATAAGATGCATAAAAGGATAAACATCACATGCAATCAATATAAGTGATATGATATGGCCATCATCATCTTGTGCTTGTGATCTCCATCTCCGAAGCACCGTCATGATCATCATCGTCACCGGTGCGACACCTTGATCTCCATCGTAGCATCGTTGTCGCCTCGCCAATCTTATGCTTCGACGACTATCGCTACCGCTTAGTGATAAAGTAAAGCATTACAGGGCGATTGCATTGCATACAATAAAGCGACAACCATATGGCTCCTGCCAGTTGCCGATAACTCGGTTACGAAACATGATCATCTCATACAATAAAATTTAGCATCATGTCTTGACCATAGCACATCACAACATGCCCTGCAAAAACAAGTTAGATGTCCTCTACTTTGTTGTTGCAAGTTTTACATGGCTGCTACGGGCTTAGCAAGAACCGTTCTTACCTACGCATCAAAACCACAACGATAGTTTGTCAAGTTGGTGCTGTTTTAACCTTTGCAAGGACCGGGCGTAGCCACACTCGGTTCAACTAAAGTTGGAGAAACTGACACCCGCCAGCCACCTCTGTGCAAAGCACGTCGGAAGAACCAGTCTTGCGTAAGCGTACGCGTAATGTCGGTCCGGGCCGCTTCATCCAACAATACCACCGAACCAAAGTATGACATGCTGGTAAGCAGTATGACTTGTATCGCCCATAACTCACTTGTGTTCTACTCGTGCATATAACATCTACGCATAAAACCAGGCTCGGATGCCACTGTTGGGGAACGTAGTAATTTCAAAAAAAATTCCTACGCACATGCAAGATCATAGTGATGCATAGCAACGAGAGGGGAGAGTGTTGTCCACGTACCCTCGTAGACCGAAAGCGGAAGCGTTAGCACAACGCGGTTGATGTAGTCGTACGTCTTCACGATCCGACCGATCCAAGTACCGAACGTACGGCACCTCCGAGTTCAGCACACGTTTAGCTCGATGACGTCCCTCGAACTCCGATCCAGCCGAGCTTTGAGGGAGAGTTCCGTCAGCACAACGGCGTGGTGACGATGATGATGTTCTACTGACGCAGGGCTTCGCCTAAGCACCGCTATGATATTATCGAGGAGGATGATGGTGGAGGGGGGCACCGCACACGCCTAAGAGATCAATAGATCAATTGTTGTGTCTTTGGAGTGCCCCCTGCCCCCGTATATAAAGGAGCAAGGGGAGAGGCGGCCGGCCTAGGAGGAGGGCGCGCCAAGGGGGGAGTCCTACTCCCACCGGGAGTAGGACTCCTCCTTTCCTTGTTGGAGTAGGAGAAGGGAAGGGAGAAGGAGAAGGAAGGAAGGGGGCGCCCCCCCTCCCTAGTCCAATTCGGACTAGTCCATGGGGAGGGGTGCGGCCACCCTTTGGGGCCTTTCTCTCCTTTCCCGTATGGCCCATTAAGGCCCAATACTAATTCCCGTAACTCTCCGGTACTCCGAAAAATACCCGAATCACTCGGAACCTTACCGATGTCCGAATATAGTCGTCCAATATATCGATCTTTACGTCTCGACCATTTCGAGACTCCTCGTCATGTCCCTGATCTCATCCGGGACTCCGAAATCCTTCGGTACATCAAAACACATAAACTCATAATATAACCGTCATCTAACTTTATGCGTGCGGACCCTACGGGTTCGAGAACTATGTAGACATGACCGAGACACGTCTGCGGTCAATAACCAATAGCGGAACCTGGATGCTCATATTGGATCCCACATATTCTACGAAGATTTTTATCGGTCAAACCGCATAACAACATAAGTTGTTCCCTTTGTCATCGGTATGTTACTTGCCCGAGATTCGATCGTCGGTATCTCAATACCTAGTTCAATCTCGTTACCGGCAAGTCTCTTTACTCGTTCTGTAATACATCATCTCGCAACAAACTCATTAGTTGCAATGCTTGCAAGGCTTAAGTGATGTGTATTACCGAGAGGGTCCAGAGATACCTCTCCGACAATCGGAGTGACAAATCCTAATCTCGAAATACGCCAACCCAACAAGTACCTTCGGAGACACCTGTAGAGCACCTTTATAATCACCCAGTTACGTTGTGACATTTGGTAGCACACAAAGTGTTCCTCCGGTAAACGGGAGTTGCATAATCTCATAGTCATAGGAACATGTATAAGTCATGAAGAAAGCAATAGCAACATACTAAATGATCGAGTGCTAAGCTAACGGAATGGGTCAAGTCAATCGCATCATTCTCCTAATGATGTGATCCCGTTAATCAAATGACAACTCATGTCAATGGCTAGGAAACATAACCATCTTTGATCAACGAGCTAGTCAAGTAGAGGCATACTAGTGACACTTTGTTTGTCTATGTATTCACACAAGTATTATGTTTCCGGTTAATATAATTCTAGCATGAATAATAAACATTTATCATGATATAAGGAAATAAATAATATCTTTATTATTCCCTCTAGGGCATATTTCCTTCACGCCCCGCCACCGCCGGCGACCATCGCCCCCATCCTGAACCCTAAGATAGATAGTGGGGTACCTCTCCGGCGAGCCCCCCTCCCTGCTGCGGCTGGTTCTTCCTTCACCCCGGCGAGCCCCCCCCCTGAAAATCGACTGACCCAAAAGTCGATTCAGTCGACTGAAGTGTAGCTAAATCGGAGCAGCATCGCAAGCAAGAGCAAGAGCGAGAGCAGAAGCGCGAGCAAGAGCAATAGCAAGATCAGACCAGGCAGGGGACCGAGAGAAAGAGCAGAGCAGCAACACGAGCAAGAGCTAAAGCAACAGCAGCTCCTACTGATGTGGACATCGCCGCCGAGGGAGCGATGCCATGGAGGAAGTGGCCGGTGACGCCGCCGTGGATGGAGCCGCACCGTGTCGGCCCGGGACCGAGCGCCGGCAGCACCGTGAGATGGAATCAAGAAGAAAATGCGGCGATTAGTGTACAACCTCTTTGGTGGCACCGATTAGGCCGCAGCTTCATCCGAGATAACGGTGATGATGATGCTCTTCCGGTGGTGTAGGTGAAGACGGTGGTGTGGGAATGGAGGTGGCGCGATAGACGAGGGGAACATCGGGCAGCTTCTTGGAGGTGGAGGACGGGGTGGCTGAACCGGCGGGACGATGAGATCAACGACGGATCCTCATCCGGTACGGTGGATGAGGGACGTCGAGGTGTTGCTGTGGACGACGTCGTCGGGGAAGAGGCTCCGGCTGGGTGGCGGACGGAGCAGGGTGTGGGGTTTCGTCGCGGGTTTTCGCGGCCTCGGTGTACGAATGGGTGGGCGGATGGGATGGCAGTGGGGAACCATGGCTTAGAGACGCGCTTGTCCGAAATGTGGGGTAAGTTACGAAAGTACCCCCACCGATTTGAGGCGGTTCTTTCGGTTCAGGGGTACCACGGGCATTTCGCGTGTCGGGATTTCACAGGAGGTGGGAGTTTTCGCACGTGTTGTAATTTCGGAATAGCAAGGCGCGGGTTGAGATGGAGGGAGTTGTCGGAGCACAACGAGACAAAGATATATCTTAAATATTTCGGGCTAACAAGGCGCGGGTTGAAATTTCCGGACAAGCCTAACATGTACTGTACCAAATCCATGCGCACTACAAATGTCATTCAAAACTTTGAATTCATGTTATGTTCAATTAAAATATTTCGCTACGTGTATAATGCATGCAACCTACTACTCAAATGAACGTTTTAGTGCATTCCAAACGTATATACTACCGCTTCAATATGAACTAAATTTGAATTCGTTTCTCTATTTGAATAAGATCTACAGTAATGATTGTTGTGAAGTGAAAGCATTTGAATTCGTTTCTCTGTTTTAATAAGATCTACAATCATCATTATTGTCAAGTTAAACCATCGTTTGTGTATTATCTTCACAGCACACCACATGATTAGTCTCGAGTTACATATGAACTATGTGTACTATATGAACTCGAACTTGATTTTTTGAATCCACTTTATTTTGATTTCAAATCACATTACATTTCTAGCTCTAGATAGATCTTCATAATCTAAACCATGTCTCATATGTATAATGTGTTTATCACATTATGTATGGTGCCCCGCCCCCTACGCCTACAAGTATTTAGATGTGAGTTGCAAACACCACACATTACCACAAATTCAAATAAAATATGAGAATGTTCGATATATAGTATTGTTTAGATTGTTCGATATTTAGTTGTAAGCTGCAAATGCCACACATTATCACAAATTCAAATAAAATGTGAGATTGTTTGATGTATAGTATGGTTTAGATTGTTCGGCATTTAGCTGTGAGTTGCAAACTCCATGCATTATCACATTATGGTATAACATGTGCACAACACGTGTATCATCGCTATATTCATGCATGCAATGTTTAAAACACTATGATCTCCTATTCAAATATATGAATCCGCTTTCATATCAAAATATGATCTTTGTTAGTCTCTTACACCCACACAATCCTCTAACCTTTGTAGCTACCACTAACTTTCTCTCGTGCATGCACACGCCCTCCTCGCCCTCCCCCTCCCTCGGCATTCTATCCACCGGGCACATTCATTTTTTTCTTTAGGTCGTTCTCCCAGAGTCTCCCCAACTCCTTTCCGACACACACCGATCGATAAACCTCTCCAGCAATGCCTGCCTACAACATACACACTATGTCCTTGCCTCGTGTCTCTCATACGGTCAGACACACGTGTAAACTCTCGCCCCTCTTTTCATCGATCTCACAACCGCACACTCCTCCCCCTATCTAGCTAGTAGTTGGGCCTCTCGCACCACCTCCTAGCTCCATTCTCTCTGTCTATCCGTCTCGCTGGGCCTTATTTGCCTATAACAAATGGACGTACACCGACCGATCTCTCGCTATACATATAGCTAGCTAGGTCCTTATAACTCGTTTTTACCCACACGTCAATCGATCTACCTCATTAGTTGTGTCTCTCCCTTCCTCCGACAAACAACAATTGATCTATCGATCTAGTTAGGTTTGCTTACCAAACACATGGTTCCCCTTCATCATCCATGGATGCGTCCCGACAGATCTATCACGCACAGGCACACACAGAAACACATCCCCACTCTTATTGATAACATTGCAGTTCCACCCTCAGTTTGTCTAGTAGGCCTCTCCCACCATCTTCGAGAAGCAACTCCATCACCCATCCAGCACTCTACCCCTCTCCCTCCCTCTCCCTCCCTCTCTCTCACTCCTCTCTCTCTCTCTCTCTGTCCCATCATATTTCCCGTCCTTCAGTTATGTATGGATGTCGACCGATCTCCCTCAAGACATAGCTGGGTCTCTCCTTCTCAACACATATACGAGTCGTTCTACCTCTATAGTTAGGCCTCTGCCTACCCCTCACCCCACCCCCTCCCCCCACACACACCGATACATCGAGTGCTCTAGTCATGTCTTCCTGCCACACACAAACTTGACATGTGCCCTATAACGTTCCGGTAGGCCAGTCGCCCTATATCTTTGACTTGCACACACACACAATTTCGATGGCTCTCTTCATCGATCTCGCACCCACCCACTTGATCCTCTCTTCGACTCTATCGATAGCTATGACCGCTCCCTCTCTTCTCGTGGATTTCCCGACCCTCTATGTATGATATGGATAGGCCTCCATTTCACACACATTGCATGCAAAATTTTGTTTTAGATATCATCGACACATATTCCCACAAATAATTCACGAAATCAACCCCCCACCCCACCCCCACCCCAAAACAAAAAACAATCACGAACGCGGTTTGTATCTCTCACACACACCCACGTAGGTGGGGGACATGCACGAAGAGAAGAGGTGCATGCACGGCGCACGTACTCCCATCTCTTTCCCAACCACACCCGCGCGGGTACATGGTGGAGCTCATTTCTGTACAAAAAGGCACCCCACGTGGTAATTTGGCACATGTACTGGTTCTCCACTTGGTGGAGGGAGGATCGTCTACCACGGGTGAACAAACAAATTGCGACTTGACGTGTTATGTTAAAAAAGAGGCAAACCATGTGGGGCCTACCTTAGAGGCAAGGCTCTATACACTGGAGTACTCTTGATGTGTCCCGTCAACTCGCAGAACGAGGAGAAGCTTGCTTAGTATGCCATCGCCCCCGCCCACGGGCGCGGTGGCTCGCAGGATGAGGTGAAGCTTGCTCCGCCTTACGCCCGCTCCCTCGCCCATGCGCGCGGTGGCTCGCAGGACGAGGAGAAAAATTTACTACTCCCTCCGTTTACTCCTCGTCCCTACTACCTTGGTTATAGAGATTATATCATATTGTTTGGAATATATATGTCCTTTAGTAGATTTCAATATGAACTACTAGTACATACTCCAAACACTGATGTATATAGACATATTTTAGAGTGTAGATTCACTCATTTTGCTCCGTATGTAGCACTCTTCCTCGCCCCTCGACCCTCACCCATGTGGTGGACGTGCAGCAATTCATTCGGTCTCATATAGCCAGAACGATATATACTGCACTAACTGTTGGGGATCGTTGCAGAATTTTAAAATTTTCTACGCATCACCAAGATCCATCTATGGATTTTACTAGCAACGAGAGGGAAGGAGTGCATCTACATACCCTTGTAGATCGCGAGCGGAAGCGTTCAAGTGAACGGGGTTGATGGAGTCGTACCCGTCGTGATCCAAATCACCGATGACCGAGTGCCGAACGGACGGCACCTCCGCGTTCAACACACGTACGGAGCAGCGACGTCTCCTCCTTCTTGATCCAGCAAGGGGGAAGGAGAGGTTGATGGAGATCCAGCAGCACGACGGCGTGGTGGTGGAAGTAGCGGGGATCCCGGCAGGGCTTCGCCAAGCGCAAGCGGGAGGGAGAGGTGTCACGGGAGGGAGAGGGAGGCGCCAGGGGCTAGGGTACTGCTGCCCTCCCACCCCCCACTATATATAGGCCCCCTGGGGGGGCGACGGCCCTGGGATCCCATCTACATCGGGGGGGCGGCCGCCAAGGGGGGGAACTTGCCCCCAAGCCAGGTGGGGCGCCCCCCACCCCCAGGGTTTCCAACCCTAGGTGCAGGGGGAGGCCCATGGGGGGTGCACCAGCCCACCAGGGGCTGGTTCCCCTCCCACTTCAGCCCATGGGGCCCTCCGGGATAGGTGGCCCCACCCGGTGGACCCCCGGGACCCTTCCGGTGGTCCCGGTACAATACCGATAACCCCCGAAACTTTCCCGGTGGCCGAAACTGGACTTCCTATATATAATTCTTCACCTCCGGACCATTCCGGAACTCCTCGTGACGTCCGGGATCTCATCCGGGACTCCAAACAACTTTCGGGTTTCCGCATACTAATATCTCTACAACCCTAGCGTCACCGAACCTTAAGTGTGTAGACCCTACGGGTTCAGGAGACATGCAGACATGACCGAGACGCCTCTCCGGTCAATAACCAACAGCGGGATCTAGATACCCATGTTGGCTCCCACATGTTCCATGATGATCTCATCGGATGAACCACGATGTCGAGGATTCAATCAATCCCGTATACAATTCCCTTTGTCAATCGGTATGTTACTTGCCCGAGATTCGATCGTCGGTATCCCAATACCTTGTTCAATCTCGTTACCGGCAAGTCTCTTTACTCATACCGTAATGCATGATCCCGTGGCTAACTCCTTAGTCACATTGAGCTCATTATGATGATGCATTACCGAGTGGGCCCAGAGATACCTCTCCGTCATACGGAGTGACAAATCCCAGTCTCGATCCGTGTCAACCCAACAGACACTTTCAGAGATACCTGTAGTGTACCTTTATAGTCACCCAGTTACGTTGTGACGTTTGGTACACCCAAAGCACTCCTACGGCATCCGGGAGTTACACGATCTCATGGTCTAAGGAAAAGATACTTGACATTGGAAAAGCTCTAGCAAACGAACTACACGATCTTTGCGCTATGCTTAGGATTGGGTCTTGTCCATCACATCATTCTCCTAATGATGTGATCCCGTTATCAATGACATCCAATGTCCATAGTCAGGAAACCATGACTATCTGTTGATCAACGAGCTAGTCAACTAGAGGCTCACTAGGGACATGTTGTGGTCTATGTATTCACACATGTATTACGATTTCCGGATAACACAATTATAGCATGAATAATAGACAATTATCATGAACAACGAAATATAATAATAACCATTTTATTATTGCCTCTAGGGCATATTTCCAACAGTCTCCCACTTGCACTAGAGTCAATAATCTAGTTACATTGTGATGAATCGAACACCCATAGAGTTCTGGTGTTGATCATGTTTTGCTCTAGGGAGAGGTTTAGTCAACGGATCTGCTACATTCAGGTCCGTATGTACTTTACAAATATCTATGTCTCCATTTTGAACACTTTCACGAATGGAGTTGAAGCGACGCTTGATATGCCTGGTCTTCCTGTGAAACCTGGGCTCCTTGGCAAGGGCAATAGCTCCAGTGTTGTCACAGAAGAGAGTCATCAGGCCCGACGCATTGGGAATCACCCCTAGGTCGGTAATGAACTCCTTCATCCAGATTGCTTCTTGTGCTGCCTCTGAGGCCGCCATGTACTCCGCTTCACATGTAGATCCCGCCACCATGCTTTGCTTGCAACTGCACCAGCTTACTGCCCCTCCATTCAAAATATACACGTATCCGGTTTGTGACTTAGAGTCATCCAGATCTGTGTCGAAGCTAGCATCGACGTAACCCTTTACGACGAGCTCTTCGTCACCTCCATAAACGAGAAACATATCCTTAGTCCTTTTTAGGTACTTCAGGATATTCTTGACCGCTGTCCAGTGTTCCATGCCGAGATTACTTCGGTACCTTCCTACCAAACTTACGGCAAGGTTTACATCAGGTCTGGTACACAGCATGGCATACATAATAGACCCTATGGCCGAGGCATAGGGGATGACACTCATCTTTTCTCTATCTTCTGCCGTGGTCGGGCATTGAGCCGTGCTCAATTGCACACCTTGCAATACAGGCAAGAACCCCTTCTTGGACTGATCCATATTGAACTTCTTCAATATCTTGTCAAGGTACGTACTCTGTGAAAGACCAATGAGGCGTCTTGATCTATCTCTATAGATCTTGATGCCTAATATATAAGCAGCTTCTCCAAGGTCCTTCATTGAAAAACACTTATTCAAATAGGCCTTTATACTTTCCAAGAATTCTATATCATTTCCCATCAATAGTATGTCATCCACATATAATATGAGAAATGCTACAGAGCTCCCACTCACTTTCTTGTAAACACAGGCTTCTCCATAAGTCTGTGTAAACCCAAACGCTTTGATCATCTCATCAAAGCGAATGTTCCAACTCCGAGATGCTTGCACCAGCCCATAGATTGAGCGCTGGAGCTTGCATACTTTGTCAGCATTCTTAGGATCGACAAAACCTTCCGGCTGCATCATATACAATTCTTCCTTAAGGAAGCCGTTAAGGAATGCCGTTTTGACGTCCATTTGCCATATCTCATAATATAGAATGCGGCAATTGCTAACATGATTCGGATGGACTTCAGCTTCACTACGGGTGAGAAAGTCTCATCGTAGTCAACCCCTTGAACTTGTCGATAACCCTTAGCGACAAGTCGAGCCTTATAGATGGTCACATTACCATCCGCGTCTGTCTTCTTCTTAAAGATCCATTTATTTTCTATGGCTCGCCGATCATCGGGCAAGTCAGTCAAAGTCCATACTTCGTTTTCATACATGGATCCTATCTCGGATTTCATGGCTTCTAGCCATTTGTTGGAATCTGGGCCCGCCATTGCTTCTTCATAGTTCGAAGGTTCACCGTTGTCTAACAACATGATTTCCAGGACAGGGTTGCCGTACCACTCTGGTGCGGAACGTGTCCTTGTGGACCTACGAAGTTCAGCAGTAACTTGATCCGAAGCTTCATGATCATCATCATTAACTTCCTCCCCAGTCGGTGTAGGCACCACAGGAACATCTTCCCGCGCTGCGCTACTTTCCGGTTCGGAAGGGGTGACTATCACCTCATCAAGTTCCACTTTCCTCCCACTTATTTCTTTCGAGAGAAACTCTTTCTCCAGAAAGGACCCGTTCTTGGCAACGAAGATCTTGCCTTCGGATCTGAGGTAGAAGGTATACCCAATAGTTTCCTTAGGGTATCCTATGAAGACGCATTTTTCCGATTTGGGTTCGAGCTTTTCAGGTTGAAGTTTCTTGACATAAGCATCGCATCCCCAAACTTTTAGAAACGACAGCTTAGGTTTCTTCCCAAACCATAATTCATACGGTGTCGTCTCAACGGATTTCGACGGAGCCCTATTTAAAGTGAATGCGGCAGTCTCTAAAGCATAGCCCCAAAATGAGAGCGGTAGATCGGTAAGAGACATCATAGATCGCACCATATCCAATAGAGTGCGATTACGACGTTCGGACACACCATTTCGCTGAGGTGTTTCAGGCGGCGTGAGTTGTGAAACTATTCCACATTTCCTTAAGTGTGTGCCAAATTCGTGACTTAAATATTCTCCTCCACGATCTGATCGTAAGAACTTTATTTTCCTGTCACGTTGATTCTCAACCTCACTCTGAAATTCCTTGAACTTTTCAAAGGTCTCAGACTTGTGTTTCATTAGGTAGACATACCCATATCTACTCAAGTCATCAGTGAGAGTGAGAACATAACGATAGCCTCCGCGAGCCTCAACACTCATTGGACCGCACACATCGGTATGTATGATTTCCAATAAGTTGGTTGCTCGCTCCATTGTTCCGGAGAACGGAGTCTTGGTCATCTTACCCATGAGGCATGGTTCGCACGTGTCAAATGATTCGTAATCAAGAGACTCCAAAAGTCCATCTGCATGGAGCTTCTTCATGCGCTTGACACCAATGTGACCAAGGCGGCAGTGCCACAAGTATGTGGGACTATCGTTATCAACTTTACATCTTTTGGTATTCACACTATGAATATGTGTAACATCACGTTCGAGATTCATTAAGAATAAACCATTGACCAGCGGGGCATGACCATAAAACATATCTCTCATATAAATAGAACAACCATTATTCTCGGATTTAAATGAGTAGCCATCTCGCATTAAACGAGATCCTGATACAATGTTCATGCTCAAAGCTGGCACTAAATAACAATTATTGAGGTTTAAAACTAATCCCGTAGGTAAATGCAGAGGTAGCGTGCCGACGGCGATCACATCGACCTTGGAACCATTCCCGACGCGCATCGTCACCTCGTCCTTCGCCAGTCTCCGTTTATTCCGCAGCTCCTGTTTTGAGTTACAAATATGAGGAACCGCACCGGTATCAAATACCCAGGAGCTACTACGAGTACTGGTAAGGTACACATCAATTACATGTATATCACATATACCTTTGGTGTTGCCGGCCTTCTTGTCCGCTAAGTATTTGGGGCAGTTCCGCTTCCAGTGACCACTTCCCTTGCAATAAAAGCACTCAGTCTCAGGCTTGGGTCCATTCCTTGGCTTCTTCCCGGCAACTGGCTTACCGGGCGCGGCAACTCCCTTGCCGTCTTCTTGAAGTTCTTCTTACCCTTGCCTTTCTTGAACTTAGTGGTTTTATTCACCATCAACACTTGATGTTCCTTTTTGATCTCCACCTCCGCTGATTTCAGCATTGAATATACCTCAGGAATGGTCTTTTCCATCCCCTGCATATTGAAGTTCATCACAAAGCTCTTGTAGCTCGGTGGAAGCGACTGAAGGATTCTGTCAATGACCGCGTCATCCGGGAGATTAACTCCCAGCTGAGACAAGCGGTTGTGTAACCCAGACATTTTGAGTATGTGCTCACTGACAGAACTATTTTCCTCCATTTTACAACTGAAGAACTTGTCGGAGACTTCATATCTCTCGACCCGGGCATGAGCTTGGAAAACCATTTTCAGCTCTTCGAACATCTCATATGCTCCGTGTTTCTCAAAACGCTTTTGGAGCCCCGGTTCTAAGCTGTAAAGCATGCCGCACTGAACGAGGGAGTAATCATCAGCACGTGATTGCCAAGCGTTCATAACGTCTTGGTTCTCTGGGATGGGTGCGTCACCTAGCGGTGCTTCTAGGACATAATCTTTCTTGGCAGCTATGAGGATGATCCTCAGGTTCCGGACCCAGTCCGTATAGTTGCTGCCATCATCTTTCAGCTTGGTTTTCTCTAGGAACGCGTTGAAGTTGAGGACAACGTGGGCCATTTGATCTACAAGACATATTGTAAAGATTTTAGACTAAGTTCATGATAATTAAGTTCATCTAATCAAATTATTCAATGAACTCCCACTCAGATAGACATCCCTCTAGTCATCTAAGTGAAACATGATCCGAGTCAACTAGGCCGTGTCCGATCATCACGTGAGACGGACTAGTCAACATCGGTGAACATCTTCATGTTGATCGTATCTTCTATACGACTCATGCTCGACCTTTCGGTCTTCCGTGTTCCGAGGCCATGTCTGTACATGCTAGGCTCGTCAAGTCAACCTAAGTGTATTGCGTGTGTTCCGAGGCCATGTCTGTACATGCTAGGCTCGTCAACACCCGTTGTATGCGAACGTTAGAATCTATCACACCCGATCATCACGTGGTGCTTCGAAACAACGAACCTTCGCAACGGTGCACAGTTAGGGGGAACACTTTCTTGAAATTATTATAAGGGATCATCTTACTTACTACCGTCGTTCTAAGCAAATAAGATGTAAAACATGATAAACATCACATGCAATCAAATAGTGACATGATATGGCCAATATCATTTTGCTCCTTTTGATCTCCATCTTCGGGGCGCCATGATCATCTTCGTCACCGGCATGACACCATGATCCCATCATCATGATCTCCATCATCGTGTCTTCATGAAGTTGTCACGCCAACGATTACTTCTACTTCTATGGCTAACGCGTTTAGCAATAAAGTAAAGTAATTTACATGGCGTTATTCAATGACACGCAGGTCATACAAAAAATAAAGACAACTCCTATGGCTCCTGCCGGTTGTCATACTCATCGACATGCAAGTCGTGATTCCTATTACAAGAACATGATCAATCTCATACATCACATATATTCATTCATCACATCCTTTTGGCCATATCACATCACAAGGCATATGCTGCAAAAACAAGTTAGACGTCCTCTAATTGTTGTTGCATGTTTTTACGTGGCTTCTATAGGTTTCTAGCAAGAACGTTTCTTACCTACGTAAAACCACAACGTGATATGCCAATTTCTATTTACCCTTCATAAGGACCCTTTTCATCGAATCCGTTCCGACTAAAGTGGGAGAGACAGACACCCGCCAGCCACCTTATGCAACAAGTGCATGTCAGTCGGTGGAACCTGTCTCACGTAAGCGTACGTGTAAGGTCGGTCCGGGCCGCTTCATCCCACGATGCCGCCGAAACAAGATAAGACTAGTAGTGGCAAGAAAACTTGACAACATCTACGCCCACAACAATCTTGTGTTCTACTCGTGCATAGTAACTACGCATAGGCCTGGCTCATGATGCCACTGTTGGGGATCGTTGCAGAATTTTAAAATTTTCTACGCATCACCAAGATCCATCTATGGAGTTTACTAGCAACGAGAGGGAAGGAGTGCATCTACATACCCTTGTAGATCGTGAGCGGAAGCGTCCAAGTGAATGGGGTTGATGGAGTCGTACTCGTCGTGATCCAAATCACCGATGACCGAGTGCCGAACGGACGGCACCTCCGCGTTCAACACACGTACGGAGCAGCGACGTCTCCTCCTTCTTGATCCAGCAAGGGGGAAGGAGAGGTTGATGGAGATCCAGCAGCACGACGGCGTGGTGGTGGAAGTAGCGGGGATCCCGGCAGGGCTTCGCCAAGCGCAAGCGGGAGGGAGAGGTGTCACGGGAGGGAGAGGGAGGCGCCAGGGGCTAGGGTACTGCTGCCCTCCCTCCCCCCACTATATATAGGCCCCCTGGGGGGGCGACGGCCCTGGGATCCCATCTACATGGGGGGGGGGGCGGCGGCCAAGGGGGGAAACTTGCCCCCCAAGCCAGGTGGGGCGCCCCCACCCCCAGGGTTTCCAACCCTAGGCGCAGGGGGAGGCCCATGGGGGGCGCACCAGCCCACCAGGGGCTGGTTCCCCTCCCACTTCAGCGCATGGGGCCCTCCGGGATAGGTGGCCCCACCCGGTGGACCCCCAGGACCCTTCCGGTGGTCCCGGTACAATACCGATAACCCCCGAAACTTTCCCGGTGGCCGAAACTGGACTTCCTATATATAATTCTTCACCTCCGGACCATTCCGGAACTCCTCGTGACGTCCGGGATATCATCCGGGACTCCGAACAACTTTCGGGTTTCCGCATACTAATATCTCTACAACCCTAGCGTCACCGAACCTTAAGTGTGTAGACCCTACGGGTTCGGGAGACATGCAGACATGACCGAGACGCCTCTCCGGTCAATAACCAACAGCGGGATCTGGATACCCATGTTGGCTCCCACATGTTCCACGATGATCTCATCGGATGAACCACGATGTCGAGGATTCAATCAATCCCGTATACAATTCCCTTTGTCAATCGGTATGTTACTTGCCCGAGATTCGATCGTCGGTATCCCAATACCTTGTTCAATCTCGTTACCGGCAAGTCTCTTTACTCGTACCGTAATGCATGATCCCGTGGCTAACTCCTTAGTCACATTGAGCTCATTATGATGATGCATTACCGAGTGGGCCCAGAGATACCTCTCCGTCATACGGAGTGACAAATCCCAGTCTCGATCCGTGTCAACCCAACAGACACTTTCAGAGATACCTGTAGTGTACCTTTATAGTCACCCAGTTACGTTGTGACGTTTGGTACACCCAAAGCACTCCTACGGCATCCGGGAGTTACACGATCTCATGGTCTAAGGAAAAGATACTTGACATTGCAAAAGCTCTAGCAAACGAACTACACGATCTTTGCGCTATGCTTAGGATTGGGTCTCGTCCATCACATCATTCTCCTAATGATGTGATCCCGTTATCAATGACATCCAATGTCCATAGTCAGGAAACCATGACTATCTGTTGATCAACGAGCTAGTCAACTAGAGGCTCACTAGGGACATGTTGTGGTCTATGTATTCACACATGTATTACGATTTCCGGATAACACAATTATAGCATGAACAATAGACAATTATCATGAACAAGGAAATATAATAATAACCATTTTATTATTGCCTCTAGGGCATATTTCCAACACTACCATTATTGCTCGACTTCCCGAAGAGGCGAAGAGCCAATCGCAAGGTTAATATTTTGGAGATGCCAAGCGCAAGGTTATAGGAGAACGAGTAGTAGGTGCCGCGCCATTTATAAATAAAGTTTTTCTTTCTTCAGTGGCACGTACGCAATATGATAGGTTCATATGGAGAGAAAAGGAAACCGCTCCACTATATACATAGTCAGGACGGGCCAGCCTACACGGTTGCTTGATGGGTTGCTCTCTTCACACTCTCTCGCACAAAACGACTGTGGCCACATCTCTAACATCCCGGTGGATCACGTCCGCTTGGGGAGGGGGTGGATGCTTAGTGTAGATGCGGTGGCCGTCGCCGACGGCGAAAACCCACTGTCGGCATGTCCCGATCAGGGGTCCCCTCCGTTCTCTCTCACAAAGCCGGTGAGGTTGCCTTCGTCCCTTGCTCACTGCCGCGACGTGGGCATTTGCCGCCTCCCGCCGCCCTCCTCAAGGTTGAGCTACGTCCCTCAGGTACAACTCCCTTTACAGTCGGCTTGCACCACTGCTCCAGCTGCCCACATCACTCCCTGTGGATATTTCTCTACTTCTTTGCCCCACACATACCTGTACTAGCTTCTACGTACTGTATTTGTGATGAGTTTATGTCTCATCAACTAGTCCCAGTAATCTTATTCTAATCACGCTTCTTCAATTTCTTTGCCACAGGGATGCTCATCTCGATTTTGGTGAAACTGCACAAAATGATCCGATGGTCAAAAGGTTGCAAACTTCATTTATTAGGAAGCTCGAACGTTGCCAGCAAATTGAAGCCTGGTCAGGGTTCACGGTTCAAGGGCTAGGGACTGCATGGATCGTTTTTTTCTTTAGCTGCCTCTGTTCCAAAATAAGTGTCAACTTTAGTAGTAGTACAACTTTGTACTAAAGTTTGCACAAAGTTGAGACACTTATTTTGGAACGGAGGGAGTACATATTTGCTATGATCTGTCAATCATTGAGATGCAATAGCATGCATGTTAGTCTCCTTTGTATTTGATGAAATGTTGCAACGGGCAACCTTGGACGCAAGATACATGTAACAGAAGCTGGAAGCTTCATAGCATTGTACAAATTTATCTCGCTGATAAATTACAGTACGTACTATACTAGTACTTCCTCCGTTCCTAAATATAAGTCTTTGTAGAGATTTCACCATGAACCACATGCGGATGTATATAGATGCATTTGAAGTGTAGATTCATTCATTTTGTTCCGTATGTAGTGGAATCTCTACAAAGACTTATCTACTAGTAATAGCTAGCCCCCACTACTAGGAATTCTCTATCCTCTCCTTGAGCCACATCATCAAAATTGATGTAGCCGTTAGATGAAGTAAATCAGTCCATAATAGCCGTCTGATCTAGACGTTGAGAGGCTCCGCACTAAGCCACATGCAAGCATGCAGAAATACCGTGGCACATGCATGTGAGTGGGTTTCAAATCACATCAACATGTCTGCATGCAAGCATGCACCGGTAGCATGCATGTAAGTGAGCTTTAAGTCCCATTAACATGTCAAAAAGAAAAATATAATCCCATTATGCAGTAGGAGTTGGCTGATCTTTTTTCCTTACGTGGGATGATCTAAATGATGATGGGAGTTTATTTAGTTTGGCTACCACATTTGTCATGCGGTTATAGAGTTTTTTTAGTTCTATGAAATCGATAATTTTGCGCAGAGAGATATACCGCTGTTCCACGGCAACGCGCGGGGACTCATCTAGTAATATTTAGGAACGGAGGGAGTACTATGTAAAGAGTTAGGTGTCGCACGGTGATAGTGTGAGGTGGGCCATGTAATCACTGAGCCTGCGTGTTTTCACTGCTCTTGCACGCCTCCGCTGTAAGAATGGAGAAAATTGTAATCTAGTAGTAGTACCTCCTTTCGCCGAAAGCGTGGGACATCCAGCAGTCCTACCACCTCAGTAATAAAGACCAATGAGCCGTCAAATCACATAGACCCAGCAGTAAGTTGGACGGACGAAGCAACCATCACTCTTGCGCCAGTGAGAGGTCGCGTCCGCTCTGCCCGGGCATGAATGCGGCACCGATTCTTTGGAGCGGCGCTGACCGTTTCGGGCGGGAAGCGCGCGCGGGCGATGGAGGGGCTTTGGGTGGGCCAGGCTGGTCAGGAGCGGGCGTGGCAGCTGTCCGCATGTCCCTACCGGACACGCCCGGAAACGAGAGGATGCACCGACTCTCGCGGCTAAAATCGTACACTACACAACATCTCTCTGTAGGAGTAGGTCGATCTGTCGCTCTCTCTAACACACACATGCTGTTAAACACACACACACACACACGCACGCACCTTGGTCCCGTTGCACCTTCTAACGTGACTTATTACACCTAGACGGAGGGAGTAGTAAGTATACGAGATACGGTGGCACACTGACTTAAGTCGAATACAAGTGCCCAAAATTTGTGTGCATGTTATAATAAGGATTCACTTAAAATAGTACGTGAGCGAACAGAGGGATCAATTGGACAGTGTTCCCGAGCAGTAGCGAGATGTGTGAGGTAAGATACACCGCTGGCGCTTTTAATTTTTCTTATTAATTTGTTTGTTTCACCCTCTGACTGGTGGGACCCAACGTACTACGTGGAGAGAGGTAAGGTGACTAAGGCTGCATTATTTCTGCACCATTGTGGATAGTCTTACCACCAAAGCCACATGACACGATTATGATTGAAATCCCAATGACTCCCACACACACACAAAAAACACGGCATGCTTGTCACACGAATGCAGGAATGTATAAAAGGTTATTTCCCTCTCGTTGAACATAACGGGAGGGTTGTGTAGCTAGTTAGCCTGTTCGCTCATCAAACTTGAGGTCTCGGGTTCGATAACTACACTTGAGCATAATTTGTGCCAGGAGGATTCTTTGACTGGTCAAAATGTTTTCTAGGGTTTGCACGCTTCACACTCTCTCTCCAGTATATATATACACGCTGGAGCCTCAGCGCTTGTAGTTGCTCTCTTCACACTCTCTCGCCCTCTCCAGATCTAAACAAGACTTAGTTGGCCTCTCTCTTCCCTCACTGCTGCTCAAAGAGCCGGCAGGATCCGTCCGCCGGGAAGGGAAGGAGGCTTAACGCTGTCGTCATTGGCGAGGGACTACCGGCGCAGCTGTTCACTTTCCACCCAGCGGCGGCGCGGGAGGGCCTCCGACCCCTTCTTCTTCGCCGCCGTCCCGTCGCCCACCGAACCACGCCCCAAGAACCTTAAGGTATAATTTACTTACTCCACATGCAGTGCTCTAGCTGCATGTATACCATGAATCTAGGACGTGGTTCAAAGAGGAAAGGAGTGGGGGAAAGTAGTGGGAAAAGTTATATATAGCATGAATCTAGGACGTGGTTCAAAGAGGAAATGAAGGGGGAAAGTTGTATAGCATGAATCTAGGACGTGGTTCAAAGAGGAAAGGAATGGGGGAAAGTAGTGGGGAAAGTTGTATCGCATAAATCTAGGACGTGGTTCAAAGAGGAAAGGAAGGGGCGAAAGTACTAGTTCAAAAAGGAAAGGAAGGGACAAGGCTGTCGAGTTTGAGCAGGACTAGATTTGCTGCGCTCACATAGGGAAAGGTGTCTAAAGATAACAAAACTGGGACCAACACAAATATGCTCCTTGGTTGTTTGTTCTTTGTTGCAACAGACTGTGCATGACCACAGTACATCGGTAGATGCACATGGTGCTGGTGCGTCCACTGTCCCGTGCAACTCATTAGCTGTTGTTAATCTAAGGCCCTGTTTGGTTAAAAACTCCCTAGTCCCTACCTGCTTGGTTCCAGGGACTAAACATGGACTAGAGGTTATTAAATGACATGCTAAAAGACCATGTTACCCCTAGTAATGAACTAATAGAGACAAGGTGCGATGCGTGGCAGGGGCAACTGTTGGAAAAAGTCCCAAAAAGACTCCCTCGGGGTCTTCTTTCTTTAGTCCCAAATGCCCACTTTTAGTCCCTAAAAGTCCCTCCTGTTTGGTTTAGATGGGACTGACACGGAGTTTTTTTAGTCCCTACACCAAAATGTCCCTGTAAACAAACACCCTCTAATAATGCCGCTGGAAAATTGATGCAATGCCACAGTTAAAAGCAAATTACATGTTTAACGAATTTTATTGTTAATATAATCTCTATGTTAATATTAATCAATGCCACCGTTTGAGAAATGCTACTGTCTTGCTTTCTTTCCCATTTAGATAAGGTAGATGCTTCTTTTTGTTGGCTTCTGTGTCATCCACCGTTATTGACCACTAATTGTTTCCTTTGCACCTCTGTGTAAACAGGGTTATCTACTTCACCTCGTTGCCATTGTGACCTTTTGTTGCACTGCACAAAACACTTTTGTTTTAAGAGTGTTTTGTGCAGTTCAACCAAAATGTCACACCGACAACGTTGCTTGATTGCTTGATCTTAGTGGAACTGCACAAGAGGAGATCTTACTTCCTATCCGTTAAGGCGAATTTGGTTCAGATCTTCTTCTTGTGAGTTGTTTGAATTCCGCATCATGAGAGGTCAGTACTAGCCTTCTTTCACATGATTCTGCAGTGTGCTTTCATATGTTGTGCTACTTGTACGATAATGTTGCTTGATTTTAGTGAACTGCACAAATGGAGACAAGACTTCCAATCTGTATGTGCACCGTAATATCCCATTGAGGTAAGATAAGGATATTTCACAACTGCTGGCCTGTATTTTGCCACTTTCATCAGAAAATTAAGTTTAGTACTATACTTGTGCTCCCTAATTGACATGCCAAATCTTACATTGAAGGCGAAGCTTGTCTGTTATTGAACCAAGTGATGAAGGGGAAGAACAAGCGGAAGAAAAACAAAAATCAACTCCCGGTGCTGTAATGAAGCACTGGAACTGTGATGACACAAGTAATGATATAGTTTTGCATCTTAATTTATTGCTATGGCTGGAACGAGCAATTGTTTTGCCACTGATTTGATGCCACTCTTAATGTAATATGTAATTATCTCTACTTGTGCAAACAGGGATCTTCTTTGAAGATACCATATATTTTAGTGGAACTGCACAAGAAGATGTTGGAAACATTAAACTAATCGAGGAGTATATAGTAAGCATGGCCACCACCGTAGATAGCAACAGATGGTTCCGGAGAAGTGCTTCATCTGTATGCTCTACACAATAAGCCTCCTGACAAAGGTTGGTACTCGCCCACTGATTTCATCCATATGATTGAGCTTTGTCATCTCTATTGGTGTTGTGCTACTGTTTAGATACTGTCATGAAAAAGTGGTATTGTCCTTGAGAAGTGCTTCATCTGTGCTGTTTTAAATATTTCCTTTCCTTTTTTTCGAGCAAACAGGGATGCTAGCATTTAGTAGTCCTCTTGTCTTTGCACAACAGGATCATCTTCCTCTGAAGAAGAATATGGAGTACGTGAAGTGACTAGTTCCGATTATGCCAGGATGAAGAAGCCCTGTCTATCTTCTCATCAGAAGGAGCAGTTGAAGGATGGTTACATTACTCCCCACAAGACCAAACTAACTTCAGCTCAGAAGGACTGACAAATCTCCATTTTTTTGCTGTGATGCGCGAGTACAATGTTGTTCTAGGATTCTTTCTGGTGAGTTCCATTTTTCTAAAAGTGTGCTCTACATGGACCATGTATGTGCCTGTTGAAACTGTCAATTCATAGTACAGTTTGCTTTATACTAATCACTTTTTTGTATTTGTGCAAACAGGGGTGCTCAGCTTGATTTCAATGGGAACTGCACAAAATGTTCATGAATACATCGAATCATTCATTTCCACCACAAGAAAGGAGGTGCCGATAAGTTCAAGGCGTTGCAACATATAAGGGCGAAATCATACAAGCTACGCGCGAATTTGGTTGATTTTGGTGGAACTGCACAAAAAGAACAGCTGGTTTATTTAGCACGAGGTGCCATGTCAATGTCCGAACTGATGGCAAACCCTGCCCATTCCACAATCGTAGGCATTTGATATTTTGGAATGGGACAACCTTGTCAAATTTTGCTCATTGATTTTAGCAAGACATGCGTTTGATATTTTCGAATGGGACGCCCTTTGCTGTCAGCAGCGTCGATCAATTTTTTCTTTATTCTTTAGTTGTGAAGTAAATATTGCCTCTGACATGTGAGTCGCTGAGATGCATAATCATCGATTGTTTTGAATGTTCTCTATGAATTGCCAGGCCTGTGTGTTTGATTGCAATGTACAGAAAAACTAAAAAGCTGCTCAAACTCTTTGTACTCCTTCTGTTCCTTTTTACTTTGCACATTGTGAAAGTGCATACTTTTTTGTATAAGATTGGTCAAAGTAGAGATACTTTGACTGCAGACAAAACTTGTATGCACGACTAGAAAGGACCGGAGGGAGTACATGTGAAACTGCTGCAAACGAGGTGATCACCCTGGGAATAATGCTAGTACGTATTGTTTTGCATGTTCATCCAATGCCAGTGATACAGGAATTCAAACTAATCAAAATAAATTCATTCATACACGGTCGGATTTCATATAAACATGTCGGATTTCATTACATTTCATACATTCTTCAACTAAAAAGGGGTGCGCTGGAGGTATAATTAATTAACCGAAGCTACCCACCTGTGTCCCGCTGAGCCGAACAGAAGCTTTAGTGACTTAACTGCAGGTGCAGTTGCGTAACTGACATGTGGCCTGTTGGGCCCACGTGTCAGTCAGCCAACTGCACCAGCAGTTAAGTAGAAGCAGCGTTCTTCTCCAGCGCAGCTCTCCGACTCCACGTCACCGCCAAGAAGCTAACCGGCCGTCAATGGTCAACCCGCCTAGCTTGGCTTCAACCGGAGGGTAGCAGCGGTGGCCTTACTTGGACCCGAGCGGTGGTGACATACCGTGTTCTACACTTCCTTGTTTTCTGTGTGGCGCGGCCTCGGCGGAGCCGGCGATGTTCTCTGTCTCGTTGCCGGTGGGCGGTGCCTCAGCGGAGCGGTGGAAATCCTCCCCCACGTTGCCGGCAGGGTGGGGCCTCGGCTGAGCCGGCGATGTCCTCTGCCTCGTTGTTGGCGGGGCGGGGCCTCGGCGGAGCCGGCGGTGTCCTCTGCCTCGTTGTTGGCGCCGCGGGGCCTCGGCGGAGCAGGGCCTCGTCGACGCCAGCGGAGCGGGGACTCGTCGGAGCCGGCATTGTCCTCTGCCTCGTCCTCGGTCTCGCCAAACAGTGCCTCGCCCGCTTCATCGCCCTCTTTGCTAGCCTCTTTGTAGGCGGCCGCAGCCTCCGCCACCCGCATGCGGTACCGCCAGCGCTCGAGGCGGCCCTTGCGGGCGGAGCGGTACGAGTCGAGCAGCGCCTCCTGCTCCGCCCGCTCCGCGGCGATCTGCTCCTCCGCCTGCAGGTGCTCCTGGAGGAGATGGTGGTTGTAGGCGGCGTCGGCCTGCGCCTCCCGGAACTGCTCCTCACGCATCTGCCTCACCCTGTCCATATATTGGGCACGGGCCTCGCCGATGGTCATGGTGCAATGCACCGGCGAGGATGGCGCGGAGGAGGGGGTTGGCGCCGGATCGTCGACTACCATGTTCTCCATTGGGACGTCGTCGTCCTCCGGCTGCCTGCCGGCCAGCCGGTCGGCAGCAATGGCTGCCATCTCCTTGTGGTCCGTCGTCCGCCCGTCCCGAAGAGCGCTGGAGCGCGAGGAAGCCATGGTGGGCAGTAGTGGTGTGGACAGGAGAAAGGGAACGGATGCGGATGACTGCGGCTATGGCCGGCGCAGCAGTTTATATAGCAATGGTGGGCGGGCGGAGGGACGGACGTGTGGCGCCGGAGTAGCCGCCTCGGCAACCGCGTATCATTAATGTGGGCGGCAGATGGACGGACGGACGGCACTTGTGTCGTTTGAAGGCGGAGCAATCGCCTGCACCGGGAAGCGGGGCGGGCGGCGCTGACTGTTTCGGGCGGAAAGCGCGCGCGGGCGAGGAGATGACTTTACTTGGAGAGGATGACAATGGGGACCCACCAGGTCCATAGCCTCACGTACGCAAGTGCCTCCTTATTATATATATAACTATAATTTATTTTGCTTCCTCCTGGTTTCCTGACATCACGGTCCCACACCATTGTCAACCTATGTAGTAGTCAATAAACGAGAGAATTGCACAAGAAGCGGCCGACAGCTGGGACCAAGCAGCTCGAGCAGTATTTGTGTTTTTGAGGTGTGAGCACTGCAGAGTTTTTCGATGTTTAGCCCAGATATTAATTTTTCTCCTCTGAACAACAACGAAAACATCGCTGCAGGTATTAACTGGGCGGGCTGTGGCCCGTCTAGCCCAGGCCAGATATCCAGCCCAGATATTAATTTTTTTCAAGCTGAAAATGGCTAGCCCAGCTATACTTTTTTTAGGAATACCCAGGCAAGGTCAAGTTGTTATTCTCCGCCCCGCTGGGCTGCAAATCTTTCCTAGGAGGGATGCATTAGGCTTAACAAGAAAATGGGCTTTAAGAAATAATAAATGGGATGTAATTATAAAAACTGGGCAGTAACTATAAAAAAATGCACCAAACACGTGATTACTTTATAAAATATTATTTTTGGATATTGAAAATTTTAATTTCATTAATTGTTGCGAGCGCAATGTTTCGTTGGATTTTTACGTAATATAAATTTATATTGAAATTGTATTTAATCTGACTAGAAATTTCGGGATAAAAATATTTCGGATCCCATCAAAATGTGGGAAATTTTATTGAATTCTGTTTTGAACGGTTGGTTGAAATGGGCTGTACTTTTAACAAACTGTAAATGGGCTGTAGTAAATTCCATTAGAATTCAAAAATGGGCTACACATTCTTACAAATCTCAAATGGGCTATAAGTTCTCTGCCACACACTTCTGGCCTTACTAAGTTGACGCGTCCCCTAAAAAAACAGAGTTGACGCGTATGCAAGGCTTTGTCAACTTATAGTCAACACACGGTTCTAGCAGCAGTGGCCGTTGGATGTCCATCCAACGGATGCCGTGCTTCTTCTTCAATCTCGGATATTCTAGCTTCACCCGCCCAAAAAATGATTCCTCCCCCTGACATCTGGGGCGCACCATTTCGGAAGCTGACCTGTGGGCCTACTAAGTTGACGTACCAAGGGCTTTGTCAACTTAGTCAATATAAACGATTCTAGCTGCAGTGACCGTACGATGTCCATCCAACGGCCGTCGTGCTTCTTCAACCTCTGGTCTTCTTGCTCCAGCCGCCCAAAGCAGCGCCGGTCGTGCCGCCTGCTCCTGCCTCCCATGGCCGGCTGTGCTGCCGCGGAGGCCTCACCGCCCCTACTACTCCCACCGCTGGCCAGGCCATCCCTCCACTCACCCACACCCCCTGTTATTCTGCGGCGACGGCAGCGCAGCCGAACCAGTGAACCCTCGTACTCCTCTCCGCGTGTGCATCCACTGCCGCGTCTTCCCCGGCTCCGCGTCGTCCCCTTCCTAGGCCTCGCCGTCGTCCACCGCCCTGGTGCTCTCGGCGCGGCGTGGTCAACGTGGTGAAGGAACAACTTCCATCGGACGTGGACTATACATGGAGAGGCTGACAGCTGGGTCCACGACAGCCGCAAGGAAGTGCCTCCGTATTACGTGCAAAATAATTATTCCTCCACCTGACAGCGGGGACCCACCGGACGGGCCACCGTATTTCGCGAAAAAAATGGTTCGCCCTCTGACTGCTGGGACCAGGAGCTACATCTTCGCACGCAAGGAAGTGCGTAAAAAAATGATTCACCCCCCTGACTGCTGGGACCCACCAGCTACATCTTCGCATGCAAGGAAGTGCGTCCGCAAAAAAAACGATTCGCCCCCGACTGCTGGGACCCACCAGCTACACCTTCGCACGCAAGGAAGTGCGTCCGGGCAAAAAAAATGATTTGCCCACTTACTGCTGGGACCCAGCAGCTACACCTTCGCACGCAAGGAAGTGCGTTCGGGCAAAAAAACAAAACGATTCGCCCCCCGACTGCTGGGACCCACCAGCTACATCTTCGCAGGCAAGGAAGTGCCTGACAGTCGGGACCCACCTGGTCGAAGCATACGTAGCGTTGTCATTCTGGTCGCGAACGTGTACGTAGATACTGGTCGATGTAGAGGCGCGCACGTGTCGTAGTAGAGGCGCGCACGTAGCATGTACACGTACGTACAGGGGTCAGGGGCAAGAAAGAAAATACGGCCACGTTTGTGTACATACGAGCAGGGTCTCGAATGCCTACTCGCGCATACGTACGGCCAGGGCTCGTGTACATGGCTGGGTCGGAGCGGAGAAACAGCGTCGTCGTCGTGTTCACGGGGAGGCAACAGAATGCGCCGTGTTCATGGGGAGGCAACGGAATGCGTCGTGTTCATCGGGAGGCAACGGAATGCATCGAGTTCATCGGGAGGCAATGGAATGCTTCGTGTTCATCGGGAGGCAACGGAACGCGTGGGAGCCAACCGGCTGGGTTGGAACGGAATGCGTGGTCATGTTCATCGGGAGGGCTTGGACGGAACATGCGATGGAAACGAGGCCTGGCATACCGCAGAACGGAGGAAACGGACCTCCTACGTTCGGAACGGGGTCCTGTTGATCGGGAGGGGTGTGGCGTACTGCAAAACGGACGAAACGGACCTCTTACGGTCGAAACGGGGGTCCTGTTGATCGGGAGGGGTGTGGCGTACCGCAAAACGGATGAAACAGACCTCCTACAGTTGAAACGGGGGTCCTGTTGATCGGGAGGGGTGTGGCGTACCGCAAAACATACGAAACGGACCTCCTACGGTCGAAACGGGGGTCCTGTTGATCGGGAGGGGTGTGGCGTACCGCAAAACGGACGAAACGGACCTCCTACGGTTGAAACGGGGGTCCTGTTCATCGGGAGGGGTGTGGCGTACCGCAAAACGGGACTCCACGGGATACTGTTCATCTCCACCGTCGACCTCCTCCAGCCTCCACGGGCTACCGTCGACCTCCTCCAACCTCCACCGCGCGCTACTCCACTGGCTACTGTTCAACCACCCCTCCACGGGCACCCCTCCATCGTCTACTATTCATCCAGCCCTCCACACCACGGGGTCCTGTTCAACCACCCCTCCACGGGCACCCCTCCACCGTCTACTGTTCATCCAGCCCTCCACCACACCACGGGGTCCTGTTCATCCAGAGGCAACGCCACCGCTCACTGTTCATCCAACCCCCCCCCACAACACTCACTATTCATCCAATCGATGGGCTTCAGTTAGCAGCAGTAGTGAAGGAATCGCTCGATCGGGTTCAGTTAACAGCCATCGATCGATCGCTCGGGTTCAGTAACGCGTAGCCTGCAGTGCAATCGCTCGGGTTCAGTTAGAGCCCAACGCCTCGCTCGGGTTCAGTTAGAGCCAACGCCTCGCACACACGCGCGTACGTGTACGAGAGAAACGCGCATCGCTCGGCCCCCGACCTCCCACCGTAACCGAGAACTCCCCAAAATTTTCCTCCCCCTCGCTTCTACCACGGTTTTTTCCGTCATGGACGGCCCAAGGAATGTCATGCAGCTGCGTCTCCGGCCCGCCCAGGACGAAAAGCCCATTTTCTGTCATGATTTTTGTCATAGAAGTAGGAGCCCACCACATCTATGATGATACCGGGTTTTGTCACAATTATCGTCATAGAAGTGTCATATGTATGACAGAAAAAATTCGTTCAGCCCAAAATGTCACGGATGTGTCTTTTTTGTAGTGCAAGCAGGAGCTTATGAGGTATGGGGTATCGCGCCCTCGCATCTCATAGCACCGTGCTGACGAAGTACACCGGGTGCTCGACAAGGGCGGGAGAGCTGTCGGAGCCTTCGGCTCCTAGGGGTTGAGGTGTCTCTTTGGGGTCTTCGGCTTCAGGGGCTTGGCGGCCTGCCGAAGCAGCCACTGGTTCAGGAGCATCGCCTCGGTGCCGCGCTGCTTCGTCCGGCCTGGTGGTTCCACTTGGCGGGCCCTTGACCTGGCGCTCTTCTCTAAGGGCCACCAGCACTGCGCTGGCGGAGTGGGGTGTGGCAGATAGGTAGAGCACCAAGGGCTCGAGAGGTCGAGGTGCCACCATCACTGGTGGGCTGGTCAAGTATCTCTTGAGGTCTTGAAATGTCAGGTCGGCCTCGGGGGTCCACTCGAACGGACCTTTCTTCTTCATCAGCTTGAAGAACGGCAAGGCGCGCTCCCCTAGCTTGGAGATGAAACACCCCAGCGAGGTCACGCAGCCGGCAAGCTTCTGCATCTCCTTGAGGGTCTGCGGTGGGCTCATGTCTTCAATTGCCTTGACCTTCTCCGGGTTGGCCTCAATCCCCCTGTGGGACACAAGGAAACCCAGCAGCTTGCCGGAAGGGACACCAAACACGCACTTCTCCGGGTTGAGCCGCAAGTCCACCTGACGTAGGCTCACGAAGGTTTCCAGGTCCTGAATCAAAGTTCTCGCCTCCCAAGACTTCACCACAATGTCGTCGACGTAGGCCTCCGTGTTTCTCCCGAGCTGTCGTCCCAAGGCGATGGGCATCAGCCGCTGGAAGGTCGCCCCCGCGTTGCGCAGTCCGAAAGGCATGCAAGTGTAGCAGTACACCCCACATGGAGTCAGGAAGGCCATCTTCTCCACGTCTTCCACCGCCATCTTGATCTGGTGATACCCTGAGAACGCATCCAGGAAGCATAGCAGGTCGCACTCGGCGGTGGAGTCGACGATCTGGTCGATGCGCGGCAGCGGGAATGGGTCTTGAGGGCAGGCTTTGTTGAGGTTGGTGAAGTCAACGCACATGCGCTCCTTCCCTCCTTTCTTCAGCACGACGACAGGGTTCGCCAACCACTCCGGGTACCAGACTTCACGAATGACACCTGCCACCTCCAGCTTGCGGGTTTCTTGGACAATGAAAGACTGTTTCTCCGCGGACTGTCGCCGCGCCTTCTGCTTCACAGGGCGCATGTTGGGGCACACTTTTAGATGATGCTCAATCACTCCTCTCGGGACCCCAACTAGCTGCTTGGGCTCCTAGGCGAACACTTCCTTGTTTGCCCTCAGGAATACCACCAGCGCCCTTTCTTGATCTAGGGCGAGGACGGCGCCTATGGTAAAGGTGGTGCCTGAGGCCCCGTCCTCGTCGACTGGTATTTGCTTCGTCTTTGCTTGGCCTTGAGTGAATAGCTGCTTCTTCTTGGTTGGCGCAGCCCCCTTGACTCTGGGTTCAGTCTTGCCGGCCGGACAAGCTGGTGCCATGGCCATGAAGGCGAGTTTGAGGGCCGCCAAGGCTTCCTTGGTGTCCCCAGCCACGGTGAGGACGCCCTTGCTCCCCGTCATCTTCATGAGGTTGTAGGCAGGATGAGTAGCTGCCATGAGTCGGGCCAGCACTGGGTACCCGAGGATGGCGTTGTACGGTAGGTTGATGCGGGCGATGTCGAAGTCGATTAGCTCGGTGCGGTAGTTATCGCGTGTGCCAAAGGTCACGGGGAGAAGAATCCGCCCTAGGGGGTTTGTAACGCCCACGATGCGGCTATATCTCCCACGTGTCGAGGCACGACTTAGAGGCATAACCGCATTGTGGTTTAGTCGCAAGAAGGGTCATCTTCACACAATCCCATGTAATGAACAAGAATGGGATAAAGAGTTGGCTTACAATCGCCACTTCACACAATACATAAATAAATCATACATCATTCAAGATACACACATAGACCGACTACGGTCAAATCCAAATAAAAAGAAGATAACCCAACTGCTAGATCCCTGATCGTCCCAACTGGGCTCCACTACTGATCAAAAGGAAAAGAAACAACACAACGAACAAGAGCTTCATCGAGCTCCCACTTGAGCTCGGTTGCGTCACCTGCACTGGTATCATCGGCACCTGCAACTGTTTGGAAGTATCTGTGAGTCACGAGGACTCAGCAATCTCACACCCGCGAGATCAAGACTATTTAAGCTTATGGGTAGGAGAAGGTAGTGAGGTGGAACTACAGCAAGCACTAAGCATATATGGTGGCTAACATACGCAAATAAGAGCGAGAAGAGAAACAACGGAACGGTCGTCAACTAGTAGTGATCAAGAAGTGATCCTGAACTCCTACTTACGTCAAACATAACCCAAAAGCCATGTTCACTTCCCGGACTCCGCCGAAAAGAGACCATCACGGTTACACACGCGGTTGATGCGTTTTAATTAAGTCAAGTGTCAAGTTCTCTACAGCTGGACATTACCAAATTCCCATATGCCACATAACCGCGGGCACGGCTTTCGAAAGATAATACCCTGCAGGGGTGTCCCAACTTAGCCCATTATAAGCTCTCACGGTCAACGAAGGATAAACCTTCTCCTGGGAAGACCCGATCAGCCTCGGAATCCCGGTTTACAAGACATTTCGACAATGGTAAAACAAGACCAGCAAAGCCGCCCGATGTGCCGACAAATCCCGATAGGAGCTGCACATATCTCGTTCTCAGGGCACACCGGATGAGCAAGACGTCGGGTTGGCATAGACCCTGGTTGCCCAGGGGGCGCCGGACATCGCTCGGTTTTGACCAGCACTCGAAGGAGCACTGGCCTGGGGGGGTAAATAAAGATGACCCTTGAGTCTGCAGAACCCAAGGGAAAAAGGCTTAGGTAGGCAAATGGTAAAACCAAGGTTGGGCCTTGCTGGAGGAGTTTTATTCAAAGCGAACTGTCAAGGGGGTCCCATAAATCACCCAACCGCGTAAGGAACACAAAATCAAGGAACATAACACCGGTAGGACGAAAACTAGGGCGGCAAGAGTGGAGCAAAACACCAGGCATAAGGCCGAGCCTTCCACCCTTACCAAGTATATAGATGCATTAAAAATATATAAGAGATATTGTGATATCCCAACATAAACATAATCCAACATGGAGCAATCTTCATCTTCACCTGCAACTAGCAACGCTATAAGAGGGGCTGAGCGAAAGAGGTAACATAGCCAAACAATGGTTTGCTAGGAAGGTGGGTTAGAGGCTTGACATGGCAATATGGGAGGCATGATATAACAAGTGGTAAGTAGCGCGACATAGCAATAGAGCGAACAACTAGCAAGCAAAGATGGAAGTGATTTCGAGGGTATGATCATCTTGCCTGAAATCCCGCAAGGAAGAAGAACGAGTCCATGAAGAAGACAAACGGATGTAGTCGAACGAATCCTCACAACTCCGGAGCGAAATCGAAGCTAACTAGAGAAGCAACCCGGAAGAAACAAACAACATAGTAAACAACCACCACATAAACATGGCATGATGCACAATCAAGTATGATGCATGTCCGGTTTAATGAGGCATGGCATGGCAAAGTGCAACAAACAATACTACAAATTAAGTGGAGCTCAATATGCAACGAGTTGCATATTGACGAAACACCACATCAATTATTTAGTTCTCTCTCGTTTATGTACCCAACAATATTAAATGTTATCAAACATGGCAAGGGGTGAAACATAATTAAACTAACTATTTAGGCAAGTTTAAATGAGGCCTGAACAACAAACAACAATTCCGGAAAATCCCCAGATGCATATAGCAATTTAAAGCAAACAACAATTTTAAATGTTGTTAACATGATGTGGATGACATATTCAAGTTTTTATGCAATTTAATGAAAATATTGACATGAACATGTTATGAAGGATTTGTCACCGTGGTGGAAGAAAGGGGTGCCATGGCAACGAATCCGAAAATGATGCCACGACAACATATCGGTTCGGGTAGCTCATGGAGATACCGGTGCAAAAGGAAGCGTGGCGTGAGCGTGTCATGCAAGATGGTGGGGTGATCCCGGCAACCGGGTTCCCATGGGTCGATGCCAGGCAACGGGAACATGCAAGAAACACGTCAGGCACGTTGCAAACGGGAGCATTTCATGCAACATATGAATTCGTCCACGAGCGGTCGTTCTCGGCGGTTATACCTTTGAAGCGTGCAATTTTGAAACAAATCCAGTTCGTCGGAGGAAGTAGAGGTACACGGGCCGTAGTGGAAGTAGTCGTTCACGTTCGTTTCAGATAGGAACTTGACGAATCAGAATAACTCGGGGTCGATGGTAGTTGTACACGACAAGGGTAGTCGAACTTGACGCTTGCGTTACGCGGGCCTTCGGCGACGGTAGTGGTACATCTTGTAGTGGAACTTGAGCGTAGTAGTGCACGTTCTGAAAGCGGTTCACAACGATGGTAGTCGAACTTGGTTATCCGAAGGGGTACTTGGCGAATGACGGCCGTCGTGGTACTTGGGGAAAAAATCCCGGGGACGATGCTTGGCGGTCCTGGTATGGTCTTGGCGTCCATGTAGTCGATCTTGCCGATCTTGACGGTCCAACACAAAACATCACAAGGGGCCTCGGGATGCCAGCAGCAAGGAGGCGATGGTGGTGGTCAGCGGCAGGAGATGGTCGGCAGCTTGAGCGGAGGCAGGCCGGCAGGGCGCTGGCTGGGCCTTGCAGCAGGAGCAAGGGCGTCGAAGAGGGAGACGGGACGCGCACAGCAGTGGCCAGCGGCAGCGCACGTCCATGGCCCACGCGAGGACGAGCAGGATGTCGAGGAGGGTAGCAGAGGTGACGGGCGAGGCCGAGACGAGGTCGACGACGGCCGGGACGGAGGGTAGCGTGTGGCGGACGGAGTAGCTCTGGCAGTGGCGCTCGGGCTGCGAGAGGCGGGCGCTGGTCGTGGTCGCCGGCGATGGAGGCAGAGCAGAGGACAGGCGAAGCAGAGGAGGCGGTGGCGGACGCGGGCAGTAGTGCAATCCGGCAGCGGGGCTCGCCGGATCAAGGACGTGGGGGAGCTCCTGGAGGCTGGCGGCGCTGGGGAATCGGGACGAGGGCGCGACGCTCCTGCTGGGCGCGGAGGACGACGGCTGCAGGTGCGGGGTCTCGCTCCTCAAGGAAGAAGGAGGGGATCGAGGGAGAGGTGAGCTGCGGGAAGATGGGGTGAGATCGAGAGGGGGGGATCGAGCAGGGCTCTCCTGGCTAGATGCATGCGTCTGTGGGTGGCGGCGGAGGGGAACGAGAGGGAGAGATCGAGAGGAGGGGGGTCAGGGCTAGGGTTATGGCGCGGCTGGGCCTAGGGCCAAGTGGACTGCAGGGAAGAAGGATGGGTCGGCCTGGGCTGTCTCTCTCCTCTCTCCCCCATACTTTCTTTAACAGAAAAGAACTAGAGAGAAGAAGAGAAAGAGAGGGTTAGGGAAAGAAGTTGGACACGCGGATAATTTCTCCGGACTCACAAAAAATGTGCTTGTTCCAAGAAAATAGAAAAGGTCATGATTGAAAGATTTGAATTCAAACTTATTTGATTTAAATACAAATGATTTGAATAGGAAGTGAGGGTTGGGAAGGTCCAAAAATGTTCAGATTTTTGGTGGAGCTCCGGAATATGATGAAAGAATATATGGCAAGATTGGAGACAAGGAATTAAGATAACAATGGCATTGGGATAATTTGCAAGTGTGTTATGGTGATTTCCAAATTAAAGAAATATTTAATATAGCTCCCTAATATTATGAGGATATGTTTTAAAGAGAAACCACCATGTGAGTTCCCTCAATTTAAATGTACCAAAGATCCATACAATTTATTTATCTGAGTATTTTAAAAAAAAGGGTTGCATGATGACATGATGCAATGCAAGAGATGCAACAAACAAAACAAATCACACGACGAAACTCAGAGCATTGGAAGTCTTCTGTAGCGTCGGTCTCGGGGCGTTACAACACTCCACCACTACAAGAGGATCTCGTCCCGGGATCTAGGATGGCACCGGAGAAAACGGAAGAAGAAGAGAGGAGGTAAAACTAAGTTGCTTCTTTGACAAACGAGTGAAACCACGAACCTTGAGAGATTGAACGAACGCAAAGAGAGAATACAAGGGAGATGAACGAGATTGAAAACACTCCGTTATCAAAGAGGAACAAGGAACATTGCGAGAACCTTTGTAGGTTGAAAGACATGAAATAAGAGCTTAACGGATCAAAATTAATATGAAAACCACACCGGTATAACGAGATAGCGAAGGAACAAGAATGACATAATTTTGACAGCACTCCGGTTGAAAAGAGAAGGAAAACTTGATAAGATGAAAAGAAATTGAGGAGATGACACAACACTCCGGTTAAATGGATAAGCACGAAAAGAACACGATCTTCACGATTCGAGATGAGAAGCGAAGAGAGCAACATCACCATGCCTCCGGAAGAAATAAGTGAAAGAAGATAGATCCTTGGAATAACGAATGGAGAAGAAAATGACAACTTCTGCCACAAATGAGCTTGGAAAGCACCCTTCCAAGAAGGTTATAACGGAGTTGTTGGAAAATCAACAATGAAAAGAACAAGCTTGATGAGGGCTTAAGGAACACATCTCAAAATTATGAGGTGACAACCCGCCACTAACGGAAACAGTTGATTGGATTGAGATCAACAAGGAGATGAAAAACTTATTTCACCGGGAGGATAAATGAAGGACTTGGGTCATTTATAAGCACCATAAATAGCAACAATCCTTAGGGAAAGCTTTAGGTGAAATATAACCCAAGATAACTCCAACAAAGAGATTGACTGGTCGAAAAGATCTCTTGAACGAAGAGAAAAATGATGGATTTAAATATCTCATTCTTAACAACTTGTGAATCATGAAACAGGAAAGGAAGTTGTCAAAATGACATAACACCACCTCAAAAGATAAGAGAGAAAGAATTGCACTTTGAAATGCAAGATGAAGAATGCTTGGACTCCACAAAACAAAACATGTGTTGAACACCATGTTTATTTTAAAGTATAGCTTGGCGGATCTTAACTTTGAGAAAAATCTTGAAGAATGAAAAGAATCCTTGACGAAGCACCATGTAGAGCCTCCATGAAGAACTCCGGTAATAAAAGGATGATAAAAAGAAAAAGAAGTTGACAACACAAGGTGAAGCCTTGCAATGATTTGGGTGGAGCTTCGCGACGAGATAATGCGGAAAACTTGGAACTCCGGAAGAAAGATGAACAACATATAACTGAGAAATTGATACCATTACGAACTCCGGTAGAAAGAATTAAACACTTGGATGAAACAAGAACAAGAATTACATTATGCTTAGCCTTCACCAATTAAATTGATGACAAGCAATGGATTTGGCATACTACTTATTCTCGTAGAAAGGATTAAGATAGACATGGCGCAAACTTGGGAAGGTCTTCATCGAACCACCGGTAGGATTGGAAAGAACGAATGAATCTATATGATAACGAAGGAAGAGAACTCTTGAACGAACCACCGTAAGAATTGGAAATGAAAGTAGCCAAGGCACAATTCATCGAGAAGAATTAGAAAACGAATAATGATACTTGACAGAATTTAGACACATGAGAACGAAAAGATCATGAACTGATTAGAGGATATTTGAACGATGCACCGGAAGAATATGGAGATGAACGATGAGACATCAATTTAGAATAATTGGAGAACGAGGCTGAATGTTGAGAACGAATAAATCTTCTGAAATGATGGCCTTCGGAGAATCAAACTGAAAAGACTCATGAATTGCTCCGGATGGGTGAAAAGAATTCTCACAATCGAAAACAATTATGAGAGGATGGCATCAAGCTAGAACCATGAATCTTTGGAAGAACGGGTAAGGATTTAAGAGGAACTCTTCTTCAGTCTTCAAATGTTGAGAATGACGATGAGAAACACCACCATGAATTGTTGAGATACTCCGGGATTAAAATTAGAAAGATTGAACCAACAATGAAAAGAGTTTGAAAGATCTTGGAGAAAGACATATGACTGATGAAATTTCATTCTTACGTCAAACTTTGAAATGAATTTGGGAATAGCTCCGGGAAAATTAGAAGAGTCAGGTAAGATCCTGGGAAAAGACCTGTGGGTTAGGGCCCACTCAAAAGAAACAACGTTGGAATGATTTAAAAGAAAGATTGCGCCGGTAGAATTAAATGGCTTGAATGAGGTAACAACCTCGAAATAGTTAGAATGGATTAGGAATGAAAACATGAATCCCCTGAGATATCTTCAACACTCTGGAACACATGAATAGCAAGCGGGGAATCTGAGTCCTTGAAGAAAGAGGGTGGGAGAGCGGGAAAACAAAGACAACTTGGGACGGATGAAGCAAACACCATTGCAAAGAACTGAGAATTGATCTCGCGAATGTTGAAAATGATCAGATCCACTTGAAGAGAAACACACCGGTTGGAAATAGAATTGGGATGACACTCTTGATGACCAAGAAGGATTAACACTCCCATAGAAACATGAGAACACCACTTGGAAAAAGGTATGGAATCAACACATGACATTGAAGCAACTGGAATACCACAACCTAAAACAAAACAGAGGCTTGGCTTGCAGAATAAGCCGGAACAAACATATGATAGAGATTTCGTTCGAAGTTTTCGTGGTGGGGCCCACACGGGCTCGATCGTACAGCACCATCATGTACAAGGCAGTGCACATGACATACGAAGCGTCCCCGAGTCGGCATAGCCAAGGACTCTTTAAGACACTACGAGACCACTATAAAACCAACCGTGGAAAGGCGGACCACTAGACGTCGAACCCCAATCTCAAATCATGCATCTGTCAGAAAGATATCCTAGGAGCTACTTGAATTCCCACTTATAAACTCCCTAAACTTTCTGGTTATGCAATCAGGTGTTGGGGATACAGGGGACACAAAATATATCACCCAAACTAACAATACCTAGATCTAGCTGTATCCATCCGTCAACACATAACCAAGAAATCTTCGGAAATCGTTTACCTCAACCTTCCAAAAGCATCCGTTATACGAGTTATGGCAATACTCCCGAACTCCCGCCCCAGTACTGGATGGCGTCGAGGTGATCTCACCAACAACTGCATAAAAGAGATTTTCGATGTCTGCGAAACTCAGGTATTCCAGAACTGCAATGTTAAAATTGTGACGACAACACCTCGGAGCTCAAGTACCCGGGACACTGCCACAACCCCTAAATGTCAGGAGGCACCAAGAACAATGTTCTCGTCACAAAACCATCGGAACGATTCCAAGATACCCGCGTGATCCAAAAAAAATTATTTTTAGTGAAATTTGAGCAGAGAAAAATCAAAACTTCTACATCAGGAGACCTCACCAGAGCGACGAAGGGACTGAGGAGTAAAAAGAATCCTACTCTCCGATATATATAATCCTAAGAGTCAAAACATTTTTTTCTAGACTCAACAACGTCAGGGATTCGATCAAGCAGGGGGCTCCTAAGTCGGGGATGGCTCTGATACCAACTTGTAACGCCCACGATGCGGCTATATCTCCCACGTGTCGAGGCACGACTTAGAGGCATAACCGCATTGTGGTTTAGTCGCAAGAAGGGTCATCTTCACACAATCCCATGTAATGAACAAGAATGGGATAAAGAGTTGGCTTACAATCGCCACTTCACACAATACATAAATAAATCATACATCATTCAAGATACACACATAGACCGACTACGGTCAAATCCAAATAAAAAGAAGATAACCCAACTGCTAGATCCCTGATCGTCCCAACTGGGCTCCACTACTGATCAAAAGGAAAAGAAACAACACAACGAACAAGAGCTTCATCGAGCTCCCACTTGAGCTCGGTTGCGTCACCTGCACTGGTATCATCGGCACCTGCAACTGTTTGGAAGTATCTGTGAGTCACGAGGACTCAGCAATCTCACACCCGCGAGATCAAGACTATTTAAGCTTATGGGTAGGAGAAGGTAGTGAGGTGGAACTGCAGCAAGCACTAAGCATATATGGTGGCTAACATACGCAAATAAGAGCGAGAAGAGAAACAACGGAACGGTCGTCAACTAGTAGTGATCAAGAAGTGATCCTGAACTCCTACTTACGTCAAACATAACCCAAAAGCCATGTTCACTTCCCGGACTCCGCCGAAAAGAGACCATCACAGTTACACACGCGGTTGATGCGTTTTAATTAAGTCAAGTGTCAAGTTCTCTACAGCTGGACATTACCAAATTCCCATATGCCACATAACCGCGGGCACGGCTTTCAAAAGATAATACCCTGCAGGGGTGTCCCAACTTAGCCCATTATAAGCTCTCACGGTCAACGAAGGATAAACCTTCTCCTGGGAAGACCCGATCAGCCTCGGAATCCCGGTTTACAAGACATTTCGACAATGGTAAAACAAGACCAGCAAAGCCGCCCGATGTGCCGACAAATCCCGATAGGAGCTGCACATATCTCGTTCTCAGGGCACACCGGATGAGCAAGACGTCGGGTTGGCATAGACCCTGGTTGCCCAGGGGGCGCCGGACATCGCTCGGTTTTGACCAGCACTCGAAGGAGCACTGGCCTGGGGGGGTAAATAAAGATGACCCTTGAGTCTGCAGAACCCAAGGGAAAAAGGCTTAGGTAGGCAAATGGTAAAACCAAGGTTGGGCCTTGCTGGAGGAGTTTTATTCAAAGCGAACTGTCAAGGGGGTCCCATAAATCACCCAACCGCGTAAGGAACGCAAAATCAAGGAACATAACATCGGTAGTACGAAAACTAGGGCGGCAAGAGTGGAGCAAAACACCAGGCATAAGGCCGAGCCTTCCACCCTTTACCAAGTATATAGATGCATTAAAAATATATAAGAGATATTGTGATATCCCAACATAAACATAATCCAACATGGAGCAATCTTCATCTTCACCTGCAACTAGCAACGCTATAAGAGGGGCTGAGCGAAAGAGGTAACATAGCCAAACAATGGTTTGCTAGGAAGGTGGGTTAGAGGCTTGACATGGCAATATGGGAGGCATGACATAACAAGTGGTAGGTAGCGCGGCATAGCAATAGAGCGAACAACTAGCAAGCAAAGATAGAAGTGATATCGAGGGTATGATCATCTTGCCTGAAATCCCGCAAGGAAGAAGAACGAGTCCATGAAAAAGATAAACGGATGTAGTCGAACGAATCCTCACAACTCCGGAACGAAACCGAAGCTAACGAGAGAAGCAACCCGGAAAGAAACAAACAACATAGTAAACAACCACCACATAAACATGGCATGATGCACAATCAAGTATGATGCATGTCCGGTTTAATGAGGCATGGCATGGCAAAGTGCAACAAACAATACTACAAATTAAGTGGAGCTCAATATGCAACGAGTTGCATATTGACGAAACACCACATCAATTATTTAGTTCTCTCTCGTTTATGTACCCAACAATATTAAATGTTATTAAACATGGCAATGGGTGAAGCATAATTAAACTAACTATTTAGGCAAGTTTAAATGAGGCCGGAACAACAAACAACAATTCCGAAAAATCCCCATATGCATATAGCAATTTAAAGCAAACAACAATTTTAAATGTTGTTAACATGATGCGGATGACATATGCAAGTTTTTATGCAATTTAATGAAAATATTGACATGAGCATGTTATGAAGCATTTGTCACCGTGGTGGAAGAAAGGGGTGCCACGCCAACAAATCCGAAAATGATGCCACGGCAACATATCGGTTCCGGTAGCTCATGGAGATACCGGTGCAAAAGGAAGCGTGGCGTGAGCGTGTCATGCAAGATGGTGGGGTGATCCCGGCAACCGGGTTCCCATGGGTCGATGCCATGGCAACGGGAACATGCAAGAAACACGTCAGGCACGTTGCAAACGCGAGCATTTCATGCAACATATGCATTCGTCCACGGGCGGTCGTTCTCGGCGGTTATACCTTTGAAGCGTGCAATTTCGAAACGAATCCAGTTCATCGAAGGAAGTAGAGGTACACGGGCCGTAGTGGAAGTATTCGTTCACGTTCGTTTCAGATAGGAACTTGACTAATCAGAATAACTCGGGGTCGATGGTAGTTGTACACGACAAGGGTAGTCGAACTTGACGCTTGCGTTACGCGGGGCTTCGGCGACGGTAGTGGTACATCTTGTAGTGGAACTTGAGCGTAGTAGTGCACGTTCCGAAAGCGGTTCACGACGATGGTAGTCGAACTTGGTGATCTGAAGGGGTACGTGGCGAATGACGGTCGTCGTGGTACTTGGGGGAAAAATCCCGGAGACGATGCTTGGCGGTCCTGGTATGGTCTTACATGTAGTCGATCTTGCCGATCTTGACGGTCCAACACAAAACATCACAAGGGGCCTCGGGATGCCAGCAGCAAGGAGGCGATGGTGGTGGTCAGTGGCAGGAGAAGGTCGGCAGCTTGAGCGGAGGCAGGCCGGCAGGGCACTGGCTGGGCCTTGCAGCAGAAGCAAGGGCGTCGACGAGGGAGACGGGACGCGCACAGCAGAGGCCAGCGGCGGCGCGCGTCCATGGCCCATGCGAGGACGAGCAGGACGTCGAGGAGGGCAGCAGAGGCGACGGGCGAGGCCGAGATGAGATCGATGACGGCCGGGACGGAGGGTAGCGTGTGGCGGACGGAGCAGCTCTGGCAGTGGCGCTCGGGCTGCGAGAGGCGGGCGCTGGTCGTGGTCGCCGGGGATGGAGGCGGAGCAGAGGACAGGCGAAGCAGAGGAGGCGGTGGCGGACGCGGGCGGCAGTGCAATCCGGCAGCGGGGCTCGCCGGATCAAGGACGCGGGGGAGCTCCTGGAGGCTGGCGGCGCTGGGGAATCGGGACGAGGGCGCGACGCTCCTGCTGGGCGCGGAGGACGACGGTTGCAGGTGCGGGGTCTCGCTCCTCAAGGAAGAAGGAGGGGATCGAGGGAGAGGTGAGCTGCGGGAAGATGGGGTGAGATCGAGAGGGGGGGATCGAGCAGGGCTCTCCTGGCTAGATGCATGCGTCTGTGGGTGGCGGCGGAGGGGAACGAGAGGGAGAGATCGAGAGGAGGGGGGTCAGGGCTAGGGTTATGGCGCGGCTGGGCCTAGGGCCAAGTGGACTGCAGGGAAGAAGGATGGGTCGGCCTGGGCTGTCTCTCTCCTCTCTCCCCCATACTTTCTTTAACAGAAAAGAACTAGAGAGAAGAAGAGAAAGAGAGGGTTAGGGAAAGAAGTTGGACACGCGGATAATTTCTCCGGACTCACAAAAAATGTGCTTGTTCCAAGAAAATAGAAAAGGTCATGATTGAAAGATTTGAATTCAAACTTATTTGATTTAAATACAAATGATTTGAATAGGAAGTGAGGGTTGGGAAGGTCCAAAAATGTTCAGATTTTTGGTGGAGCTCCGGAATATGATGAAAGAATATATGGCAAGATTGGAGACAAGGAATTAAGATAACAATGGCATTGGGATAATTTGCAAGTGTGTTATGGTGATTTCCAAATTAAAGAAATATTTAATATAGCTCCCTAATATTATGAGGATATGTTTTAAAGAGAAACCACCATGTGAGTTCCCTCAATTTAAATGTACCAAAGATCCATACAATTTATTTATCTGAGTATTTTAAAAAAAAGGGTTGCATGATGACATGATGCAATGCAAGAGATGCAACAAACAAAACAAATCACACGACGAAACTCAGAGCATTGGAAGTCTTCTGTAGCGTCGGTCTCGGGGCGTTACAACACTCCACCACTACAAGAGGATCTCGTCCCGGGATCTAGGATGGCACCGGAGAAAAACGGAAGAAGAAGAGAGGAGGTAAAACTAAGTTGCTTCTTTGACAAACGAGTGAAACCACGAACCTTGAGAGATTGAACGAACGCAAAGAGAGAATACAAGGGAGATGAACGAGATTGAAAACACTCCGTTATCAAAGAGGAACAAGGAACATTGCGAGAACCTTTGTAGGTTGAAAGACATGAAATAAGAGCTTAACGGATCAAAATTAATATGAAAACCACACCGGTATAACGAGATAGCGAAGGAACAAGAATGACATAATTTTGACAGCACTCCGGTTGAAAAGAGAAGGAAAACTTGATAAGATGAAAAGAAATTGAGGAGATGACACAACACTCCGGTTAAATGGATAAGCACGAAAAGAACACGATCTTCACGATTCGAGATGAGAAGCGAAGAGAGCAACATCACCATGCCTCCGGAAGAAATAAGTGAAAGAAGATAGATCCTTGGAATAACGAATGGAGAAGAAAATGACAACTTCTGCCACAAATGAGCTTGGAAAGCACCTTTCCAAGAAGGTTATAACGGAGTTGTTGGAAAATCAACAACGAAAAGAACAAGCTTGATGAGGGCTTATGGAACACATCTCAAAATTATGAGGTGACAACCCGCCACTAACGGAAACAGTTGATTGGATTGAGATCAACAAGGAGATGAAAAACTTATTTCACCGGGAGGATAAATGAAGGACTTGGGTCATTTATAAGCACCATAAATAGCAAGAATCCTTAGGGAAAGCTTTAGGTGAAATATAACCCAAGATAACTCCAACAAAGAGATTGACTGGTCGAAAAGATCTCTTGAACGAAGAGAAAAATGATGGATTTAAATATCTCATTCTTAACAACTTGTGAATCATGAAACAGGAAAGGAAGTTGTCAAAATGACATAACACCACCTCAAAAGATAAGAGAGAAAGAATTGCACTTCGGAATGCAAGATGAAGAATGCTTGGACTCCACAGAACAAAACATGTGTTGAACACCATGTTTATTTTAAAGTATAGCTTGGCGGATCTTAACTTCGAGAAAAATCTTGAAGAACAATTGAAGAATGAAAAGAATCCTTGATGAAGCACCATGTAGAGCCTCCATGAAGAACTTCGGTAATAAAAGGATGATAAAAAGAAAGAGAAGTTGACAACACAAGGTGAAGCCTTGCAATGATTTGGGTGGAGCTACGCGACGAGATAATGCGGAAAACTTGGAACTCCGGAAGAAAGATGAACAACATATAACTGAGAAATTGATACCATTACGAACTCCGGTAGAAAGAATTAAACACTTGGATGAAACAAGAACAAGAATTACATTATGCTTGGCCTTCACCAATTAAATTGATGACAAGCAATGGATTTGGCATACTACTTATTCTCGTAGAAAGGATTAAGATAGATATGGCGCAAACTTGGGAAGGTCTTCATCGAACCACCGGTAGGATTGGAAAGAACGAATGAATCCATATGATAACGAAGGAAGAGAACTCTTGAACCACCGTAAGAATTGGAAATGAAAGTAGCCAAGGCACAATTCATTGGGAAGAATTAGAAAACGAATAAAGATACTTGACAGAATTTAGACACATGAGAACGAAAAGATCATGAACTGATTAGAGGATATTTGAACGATGCACCGGAAGAATATGGAGATGAACAAAGAGACATCAATTTAGAATAATTGGAGAACGAGGCTGAATGTTGAGAACGAATAAATCACCGGATAAGAACATTGATGGAAAAGAATGGAGAAACTTCACATCCATAAGATGGATACATGATTAAGAAATCTGAGTCCTTGAAGAAAGAGGGTGGGAGAGCGGGAAAACAAAGACAACTTGGGACGGATGAAGCAAACACCGTTGCAAAGAACTGAGAATTGATCTCGCGAATGTTGAAAATGATCGGATCCACTTGAAGAGAAACACACCGGTTGGAAATAGAATTGGGATGACACTCTTGATGACCAAGAAGGATTAACACTCCCATAGAAACATGAGAACACCACTTGGAAAAAGGTATGGAATCAACACTTGACATTGAAGCAACTGGAATACCACAACTTAAAACAAAACAAAGGCTTGGCTTGCAGAATAAGCCGGAACAAACATATGATAGAGATTTCGTTCGAAGTTTTCGTGGTGGGGCCCACACGGGCTCGATCGTACAGCACCATCATGTACAAGGCATTGCACATGACATACGAAGCGTCCCCAAGTCGGCATAGCCAAGGACTCTTTAAGACACTACGAGACCACTGTAAAACCAACCGTGGAAAGGCGGACCACTAGACGTCGAACCCCAATCTCAAATCATGCATCTGTCAGAAAGATATCCTAGGAGCTACTTGAATACCCACTTATAAACTCCCGAAACTTTCTGGTTATGCAATCAAGTGTTGGGGATACAGGGGACACAAAATATATCACCCAAACTAACAATACCTAGATCTAGCTGTATCCATCCGTCAACACATAACCAAGAAATCTTTGGAAATAGTTTACCTCAACCTTCGAAAAGCATCTGTTATACGAGTTATGGCAATACTCCCGAACTCCCGCCCCAGTACTGGGTGGCGTCGAGGTGATCTCACCAACAACTGCATAAAAGAGATTTTTGATGTCGGCGAAACTCAAGTATTCCAGAACTACAACGATAAAATTGTGATGACAACACCTCGGAGCTCAACTCCCTGGGACACTGCCACAACCCCTAAATGTCAGGAGGCACCAAGAACAATGTTCTCATCACAAAACCATCGGAACGATTCCAAGATACCCGCGTGATCCTAAATTTTTTTTAGTGAAATTTGAGCAGAGAAAAATCAAAACTTCTACATCAAGAGACCTCACCAGAGCGACGAAGGGACTGAGGAGTAAAAAGAATCCTACTCTCCGATATATATAATCCTAACACTCAAAAAAAATTTCTTCTAGACTCAACAACATCAGCGATTCGATCAAGCGGGGGGCTCCTAAGTGGGGATGGCTCTGATACCAACTTGTAACGCCCACGATGCGGCTATATCTCCCACGTGTCGAGGCACGACTTAGAGGCATAACCGCATTGTGGTTTAGTTGCAAGAAGGGTCATCTTCACACAATCCAATGTAATGAACAAGAATGGGATAAAGAGTTGGCTTACAATCGCCACTTCACACAATACATAAATAAATCATACATCATTCAAGATACACACATAGACCGACTACGGTCAAATCCAAATAAAAAGAAGATAACCCAACTGCTAGATCCCTGATCGTCCCAACTGGGCTCCACTACTGATCAACAGGAAAAGAAACAACACAACGAACAAGAGCTTCATCGAGCTCCCACTTGAGCTCGGTTGCGTCACCTGCACTGGTATCATCGGCACCTGCAACTGTTTGGAAGTATCTGTGAGTCATGAGGACTCAGCAATCTCACACCCGCGAGATCAAGACTATTTAAGCTTATGGGTAGGAGAAGGTAGTGAGGTGGAGCTGCTGCAAGCACTAAGCATATATGGTGGCTAACATACGCAAATAAGAGCGAGAAGAGAAACAACGGAACGGTCGTCAACTAGTAGTGATCAAGAAGTGATCCTGAACTCCTACTTACGTCAAACATAACCCAAAAGCCGTGTTCACTTCCCGGACTCCGCCGAAAAGAGACCATCAAGGTTACACACGCGGTTGATGCGTTTTAATTAAGTCAAGTGTCAAGTTCTCTACAACCGGACATTAACAAATTCCCATCTGCCACATAACTGCGGGCACGACTTTCGAAAGATAATACCCTGCAGGGGTGTCCCAACTCAGCCCATTATAAGCTCTCACGGCCAATGAAGGATAAACCTTCTCCCAAGATGACCCGATCAGCCTCGGAATCCCGGTTTACAAGACATTTCGACAATGGTAAAACAAGACCAGCAAAGCCGGCCGATGTGCCGACAAATCCCGATAGGAGCTGCACATATCTCGTTCTCAGGGCACACCGGATGAGCAAGACGTCGGGTCGGCATAGACCCTGGTTGCCCAGGGGGCGCCGGACATCGCTCGGTTTTGACCAGCACTCGAAGGAGCACTGGCCCGGGGGGTAAATAAAGATGACCCTTGAGTCTGCAGAACCCAAGGGAAAAAGGCTTAGGTAGGCAAATGGTAAAACCAAGGTTGGGCCATGCTGGAGGAGTTTTATTCAAAGCGAACTGTCAAGGGGGTCCCATAAATCACCCAACCGCGTAAGGAACGCAAAATCAAGGAACATAACACCGGTAGGACGAAAACTAGGGCGGCAAGAGTGGAGCAAAACACCAGGCATAAGGCCGAGCCTTCCACCCTTTACCAAGTATATAGATGCATTAAAAATATATAAGAGATATTGTGATATCCCAACATAAACATAATCCAACATGGAGCAATCTTCATCTTCACCTGCAACTAGCAACGCTATAAGAGGGGCTGAGCGAAAGAGGTAACATAGCCAAACAATGGTTTGCTAGGAAGGTGGGTTAGAGGCTTGACATGGCAATATGGGAGGCATGATATAACAAGTGGTAGGTAGCGCGGCATAGCAATAGAGCGAACAACTAGCAAGCAAAGATAGAAGTGATATCGAGGGTATAATCATCTTGCCTAAAATCCCGCAAGGAAGAAGAACGAGTCCATGAAGAAGACAAACGGATGTAGTCGAACGAATCCTCACAACTCCGGAACGAAACCGAAGCTAACGAGAGAAGCAACCCGGAAAGAAACAAACAACATAGTAAACAACCACCACATAAACATGGCATGATGCACAATCAAGTATGATGCATGTCCGGTTTAATGAGGCATGGCATGGCAAAGTGCAAAAAACAATACTACAAATTAAGTGGAGCTCAATATGCAACGAGTTGCATATTGACGAAACACCACATCAATTATTTAGTTCTCTCTCGTTTATGTACCCAACAATATTAAATGTTATTAAACATGGCAAGGGGTGAAGCATAATTAAACTAACTATTTAGGCAAGTTTAAATGAGGCCGAAACAACAAACAACAATTCCGAAAAATCCCCATATGCATATAGCAATTTAAAGCAAACAACAATTTTAAATGTTGTTAACATGATGCGGATGACATATGCAAGTTTTTATGCAATTTAATGAAAATATTGACATGAGCATGTTATGAAGCATTTGTCACCGTGGTGGAAGAAAGGGGTGCCACGGCAACGAATCCGAAAATGATGCCACGGCAACATATCGGTTCCTGTAGCTCATGGAGATACCGGTGCAAAAGGAAGCGTGGCGTGAGCGTGTCATGCAAGATGGTGGGGTGATCCCGGCAACCGGGTTCCCATGGGTCGATGCCATGGCAACGGGAACATGCAAGAAACACGTCAGGCACGTTGCAAACGCGAGCATTTCATGCAACATATGCATTCGTCCACGGGCGGTCGTTCTCGGCGGTTATACCTTTGAAGCGTGCAATTTTGAAACGAATCCAGTTCGTCGAAGGAAGTAGAGGTACACGGGCCATAGTGGAAGTAGTCGTTCACGTTCGTTTCAGATAGGAACTTGACGAATCAGAATAACTCGGGGTCGATGGTAGTTGTACACGACAAGGGTAGTCGAACTTGTCGCTTGCGTTACGCGGGGCTTCGGCGACGGTAGTGGTACATCTTGTAGTGGAACTTGAGCGTAGTAGTGCATGTTCCGAAAGCGGTTCACAACGATGGTAGTCGAACTTGGTGATCCGAAGGGGTACTTGGCGAATGACGGCCGTCGTGGTACTTGGGGGAAAAATCCCGGAGACGATGCTTGGCGGTCCTGGTATGGTCTTGGCGTCCATGTAGTCGATCTTGCCGATCTTGACGGTCCAACACAAAACATCACAAGGGGCCTCGGGATGCCAGCAGCAAGGAGGCGATGGTGGTGGTCAGCGGCAGGAGATGGTCGGCAGCTTGAGCGGAGGCAGGCCGACAGGGCGCTGGCTGGGCCTTGCAGCAGAAGCAAGGGCGTCGACGAGGGAGACGGGACGCGCATAGCAGAGGCCAGCGGCGGCGCACGTCCATGGCCCACGCGAGGACGAGCAGGACGTCGAGGAGAGCAGCAGAGGCGACGGGCGAGGCCGAGACCAGGTCCACGACGGCCGGGGCGGAGGGTAGCGTGTGGCGGACGGAGCAGCTCTGGCAGTGGCGCTCGGGCTGCGAGAAGCGGGCGCTGGTCGTGGTCGCCAGCGATGGAGGCGGAGCAGAGGACAGGCGAAGCAGAGGAGGCGGTGGCGGACGCGGGCGGCAGTGCAATCCGGCAGCGGGGCTCACCGGATCAAGGACGCGGGGGAGCTCCTGGAGGCTGGCGGCGCTAGGGAATCAGGACGAGGGCGCGACGCTCCTGCTGGGCGCGGAGGACGACGGCTGCAGGCGCGGGGTCTCGCTCCTCAAGGAAGAAGGAGGGGATCGAGGGAGAGGGGAGCTGCGGGAAGATGGGGTGAGATCGAGAGGGGGGGATCGAGCAGGGCTCTCCTGGCTCGATGCATGCGTCTGTGGGTGGCGGCGGAGGGGAACGAGAGGGAGAGATCGAGAGGAGGGGGGTCAGGGCTAGGGTTATGGTGCGGTAGGCCTTGGGCCAAGTGGACTGTGGGGAAGAAGGATGGGCCGGCCTGGGCTGTCTCTCTCCTCTCTCTCACATACTTAATTTAACAGAAAAGAAGTAGAGAGAAGAAGAGAAAGAGAGGGTTAGGGAAAGAAGTTGGACACGCGGATAATTTCTCCGGACTCACAAAAAAATATGCTTGTTCCGAGAAAATAGAAAAGGCCATGATTGGAAGATTTGAATTCAAACTCATTTGATTTAAATACAAATGATTTGAATAGGAAGTGAGGGTTGGGAAGGTCAAAAAATGTTCGGATTTTTGGTGGAGCTCCGGAATATGATGAAAGAATATAGGGATAATTAGATTTATGCCCCTAGTTGTGTCCCACTCATCTGTTTTACCCCTAATTCCCAAAAGTCACCGGTTCTGTCCAAGTCACTTTGCTCCTCTTATGCTTTTGCCCTTTGACCATTTGACCGTAAGTTTGAAAACTTCATACCTAATTCATACTAAATCAGAAAAATGCAAATAAGATACCAAAATGTTCAGAAAAACATCACCTATATGTAAGTGTCATTTGCATTCATGAAAAAGTGTTGGAAAGTGCACATCCGAGTTTTAGCTCTTTTGATACCACCATGAATAGTAAACTCTAAAAGAATTCAAAAAAATTCAAAAAATATATGGTGGCAAAGAACGATTAATGTTCTAAGTGCTCGCCAAGTTTCATTAGGGAATGACATTCGTGGAAGTCGTGGCAAAAAATAATCTATTTTGGACTGCTGATTGGGTTTTTTGCCGCGGTACCCACGAATGTTATTCCTTGATGAAACTTGGCAGGCACTTAAACATTTGTCATTCTTTGCCACCAATATTTGTTTCAATTGATTTGAACTTTTTTAGATTTTACTATTCATGGTGGTAGCATAAGAGCTAAAACTCGGATGGGCACTTTCCAACACTTTTTTCATGAATGCAAATGACACTGACATATAGGTGATGTTTTTCCGAACATTTTGGTATCTTATTTGCATTTTTCTGATTTAGTATGAATTAGTTATGAAGTTTTCAAACTGACGGTCAAACGGTCAAAGGGCAAAAGCATAAGAGGAGCAAAGTGACTTGGACAGAACCGGCGACTTTTGGGAATTAGGGGTAAAACAGACGAGTGGGACACAACTAGGGGCATAAATCTAATTATCCCAAGAATATATGGCAAGATTGGAGACCAAGAATTAAGATAACAAAGGCATTGGGATAATTTGCAAGTGTGTTATGGTGATTTCCAAATTAAAGAAATATTTAATATAGCTCCCTAATATTAGGAGGATATGTTTTAAAGAGAAACCACCATGTGAGTTCCCACAATTTAAATGTACCAAAGATCCATACAATTTATTTATCTGAGTATTTTTTTAAAAAGGGTTGCATGATGACATGATGCAATGCAAGAGATGCAACAAACAAAACAAATCACACGACGAAACTCAGATCATCTGGAAGTCTTCTGTAGCGTCGGTCTCGGGGCGTTACAGGGTTGGAGGAGCCGCCGCCGACCCCGGAGAAGGGCTTGCTGGGGCGGAGCCGCTCAAGCGGTACATGGAGGAGGCTAAAAGCCTCCACAGAGAGCACATTGAGGCCGGCGCCGCCGTCGATGAGGGTCTTGGTGACGGCTACGCTGCAGATGGTGGGCGTGCAAAGCATTGGGAGCACGCCCGAACCGATGGTGGTGGCAGGGTGATCCCCCGAGTCAAAGATTAGGTCAGCCTTGGGCGCCGCCCAACCCGGGGGAGCCCCCTACCGCGTGGAGGTGGCGCCGATCGTGCGGAAAGAACGGCTTGGTATGACGGTCCAAGGGCGGCGCTTGCGAGCCACAAAGGAGGGCCGCGACGATGGGGGGGGCTGGTCCCCCGAAGCGCGCAATGAAGATGTCGCGCAGCCCCCCCCAGGAGGCCACTGAAGATCCCGGTAGATGGAGTAGCCAAGCGCGCGGCACGTCAGTGAGGGCCATGGGGAGCCAGTTGGCCATGACCTTATCATCGCCGCCGGCCTCCAGAACGGCCTCCTCGTACGCTAGCAGGAAGGCCACCGGATCTGCCGCACCGTTGTAGCGGGGCGGCATCTCCGTCCTGAACTTGTGCGGCCACTGTACCCGCTGCAAGGCGGGGGTGAGGGCCTGGATCCCCATGGTGTTGCTTGGGGCGCCCGTCGATCCAGTCGGAGAAGCGTCGCCGTTCATGAGAGCTGGTCGGAGATGCGAAGCCGTCGAGGGGGCAAAGCTTCGGTGCACCCCTACCTGGCACGCCAAATGTCGGATCACGGGTTCCGGCAAAACCCTCAAGGTTCGAACACTGAGGTGTGCACGAAGATCTCTCTCCCTCAATGGCTCGCTCGCTCAAGGATCTCACGGCCTAGCTCGACGAACTCAAAGAACAGAGGGACACAAGATTTATACTGGTTTAGGTCACTAATGTGGTGTAATACCCTACTCCAGTGTGGTGTGGTGGATTGCCTCTCGGGCTAAGGATGAACAGTTACAAGGGAAGAACAACCTCCTGAGGTGAGGTGTTCTTGTGCTTGGTGGGATGGTGAAGGTCTCGATCCCCCGGTGAAGGTTTTCGATCCACCACCGGCGTGCACTGTCTCTACAGAGCGCCGGCATGAGGGTCCCGCTAGTCGTGGTTCATCTTTATTGGCGAAGCTGATGAGGCTCCGAACGGTGGCTCTCCTCTCGTCGAGCTTCTCCGCGGTAGGAGGAAAGTCGAGGAGCAGTTGCACACGCGCCAACGCTTCTGCTGGCGTGGGTGGCAGCGAAAGCTGCGTGGACCGTGATGCGCTCTGACTTCAAACCACTTTAGAAGGAGCTCTATCACGGTCTCGCGGTCGCGCGCCGTTTCCTCCAGCGTCTGGGCGCGCATGCTGGCCCGGTGCATCTCGCGAGTGACGCAAAGGGCTCTTCCCGCGGCGGTGCCTGGGGGCACCGACGTCGTGACGTTGCTCGTCACGCGCGACCTGGGAAGGTCGCGGCGTGGGCGCCGGCTGGGGCGTCTTGGAGGTTGTTGCACCACCCGTGGGAAGCACGGACCCGCCCCCAACCCAGCGGCGCGCGGCTCGTCGTCTTGGGCACGAACGACGCTGCTCGCCTGGCTCCGATCGCCAGGGTGTCATGGAGGCTCGCAGGCCGCGCCTCCGCCACCATCAGTGGCCGCCACGTCGCCCACCTGCGCTGGTACGGGCGGTTCGTCTCCAGACGAACTGATTGATGTGATCCCCTTCTTCTTGGGAGCCATCGCGACGAAGGAGTCGATGCGCTCACTTTTAGACTAGATTTTGACAGCCTCACGCCCCCTACCTGGTGCGCCAAAGATGTCGGGGAAAACGACACCAATGGGATTCTAGCAGAATCCCTTCTACAGTTGGCGGGGGTGAAGGGTTGCGCAAAGAGCAGGTCTAGCGATCAACGCGAGGGAATTTTTACCCAGGTTCGGGCCGCAAATGATGCGTAAAACCCTAGTCCTGCTTGTCTGTGTTTATCTTGTGTTCTTCAGTTCTTGGACTAGCTACTACGCGTGTCCATTCCAAAAAGTATGAATCCTTCCACAGTATGCCTCGGGCCTCCTTTTATATGTCAAAGGGGACACCACAATGGCACACAGGAGGTGGAAAGTATCTACAGTGTACAATTTTATCACCTGACACCATAGGACAAACGCATTTAATGTGCTGCCTACGTGCCCTCTTGCTTTATCGGGGATGGCAACAAGGCTCGTCCCGTCCGTCGCTGCCTCGCCTTGCTTCGACGCGCGTCCAAGCTGATGAGGCATGCAGCACCATGCTGGCTGGCTGGTTGCTGCGCTAGTGCGGTGACAAGGTCTCCACGAAGATCTGCATGCCACCACGCAGGTGCTTGACTAGTTGGCCTAGAAGCCGCATGCTGCCATGCAGGCGCTCTCCTAGTTGGCGGGCTGGTTGCCGCATCGGGGCGGCCGCGGGGCAGCGAAGCTTTGGTAGGTGTGGGCTAGGCTGTGGCCCTGCAGATGCCCCTGGCAAGGGTCTTGCCGGGGTCTCGTGGGCGTCCCCGGCAAGGGTCTTGCCAGGGGTCTTCGGCCGTCCCCGGCAAGGATCTTGCCGGGGGTCTGCAGTCGTCGCTGGCAAGGATCTTGCTGGGGGGCTCCGTCTTCTGGTCCTTATCAAGACTTGCAGGCCTTTGGTCTTCACAAAGATCTGCATGCCACCACGCAGGCGCCCCCGAGTCTTGGTCCTGATGTTGTCGATGGTGTCAGAACTCTCAGGCTCAAAGGTGGCGGCCTCGCTGGTGTTGGGCAAGTTGCCCCGGCAAGGCTCTTGCCGGGGCCATGTAGGCCGCCCCGGCAAGGGTGTTGTCGGGGGGAATCCATCTTGCCTCCTTCGCTCTTCATGCCTCTGGCTTGAGTGCTGCCTTGGCAATCTTGTTCCTTTCCTTTCTCTGCCCTGCCAAGCATAGCCACAGGTGTGGCTACGACTGCCCGTGCACAAGTAAAGGGGTACAGAAAGGCCCCTACTTTTGTACACCGACAAGTAGCATCATCAATTACTTGTGACATATCAGAATTAATAGCAGGTGTAGGTGTCACAAGCTTACTTAAAATAGAAGGTGAATCAAGTGCAGAGCTAGATAATAGTTCCTTACCTCCCCCGTCCTAGAGGGAACGATCTTGGTTCTACCATCCTTAAGATTCTTCATAGTGATCAACAGATATAAATCCCAAGTGGCGCCAAGTGACACAGCAAATAGAGCTATACTCTCCGGCAATGGCGCCAGAAAAAGGTCTTGATAACCCACAAGAATTAGCAGTTGAGTTGTCAATTCAACCACACTTGGAGAATTAAATATCTGCAGCAGAGTGATCAGTAGCACAATAGTGTGATAGTTTGATAGTGGTAGTAACGATAGCAATAGTAATGATAACAACAGTAACAATAGTTTTATAGCAATTGTGACAGTTGCAGCAAACATAGTAACTTAGCAAAGATCAATATGTGAAAAGTCGTAGGCATTGGATTAGTGTTGGATAATTATGTTGAATGGCATTCATCATGTAACAGTTATAACCTAGGGCGACACAGAACTAGCTCCAATTCATCAATGTAATTTAGGCATGTATTCCGTATATAAGTCATATGTGCTTGTGATAAGAACTTGCATGACATCTTTTATCCTACCCTCCCATGGCAGCGGGGTCCATAAGGAAACCAAGGGATATTAAGGAATCCTTTTAATAGATAACCGGAACAAAGCATTAACACATAGTGAATACATAAACTCCTCAAATTATGGTAATCACCGGAAAGAATCCCAATTATTGTCACCTTGGCGTATGCGGATCATAACACGCAATAGGTGCGTATAACTTGCAAGATAGGATCAATAACACAAATATATTCATGAAAACATAAAGTGTTCAGATCTGAAATCATGGCACTTGGGCCCTAGTGACAAGCATTAAGCATAGCAAAGTCATAGCAACATCAATCTCAGAACATAGTGGATACTAGGGATCGAGCCCTAACAAAACTAACTTGATTACATGATAAATCCCATCCAACCCATCACCGTCCAACAAGCCTACAAAGGAATTACTCACTCCCAGCGGTGAGCATCATGAAATTGGTGATGGAGGATGGTTGATGATGATGATGATGATGAGGAAGTGTCCCCCTCTCCGGAGACCCGAACGGACTCTAGATCTGGCCTCCCGATGAAGAACAGGAGTTGGCAGTGGCTCCGTATCATAAAACATGATGAAATTTTCTCCTTTCTTTTTTCTTAGGAATTATGAATTTATAGTGCTGAGATTAGGGTCAGCGGAGCCTCGTGGGCCCCACAAGCCACCAGGGCGTGCCCTGGTACCTCGTGGGTAGCAGGTGCCCCCTCTAGGTGGTTCTTGCTCTAGAATTTTTTAATTTTTCCATAAAAAATATCCAAAAAGTTTCGTCTAATTCCGAGAACTTTTATTTCTGCACTAAAAACAACATCATGGTAGTTCTGCTGAAAATAGTCCGGGTTTGTTCATTCAAATCATGCAAATTAGAGTCCAAAACAAGAGCAAAAGTATTTAGAAAAGTAGATATGACAGAGACGCATCAGAGCTCCGCCGGCCTCGTCCACATCGACTGCAAGCGCCAGATTGAGCTCATCGCCCCTACGCCGAGCAGATCGAGCTTGGCTTCGTACTCTGCCCCACCGGACGACGTTGTTCGATTCGTCACCACCGAGACCTCCCCTGAGGGAAATACGCCCTAGAGGCAATAATAAAGTTATTATTTATTTCCACATATCATGATAAATGTTTATTATTCATGCTAGAATTGTATTAACCGGAAACATAATACATGTGTGAATACATAGACAAACACAGTGTCACTAGTATGCCTCTACTTGACTAGTTCGTTGATCAAAGATGGTTGAGTTTCCTAGCCATAGACATGAGTTGTCATTTGATTAACGGGATCACATCATTAGGAGAAAGATGTGATTGACTTGACCCATTCCGTTAGCTTATCACTTGATCGTTTAGTTTTCTGCTATTGTTTTCTTCATGACTTATACATGTTCCTATGAATTATGCAACTCCCGATTACCGGAGGAACACTTTGTGTGCTACCAAACGTCACAACATAACAGGGTGATTATAAAGGTGCTCTACAGGTGTCTCCGATGGTACTTGTTGAGTTGGCATAGATCGAGATTAGGATTTGTCACTCCGATTGTCGGAGAGGTATCTCTGGGCCCTCTTGGTAATGCACATCACTATATGCCTTGCAAGCAATGTGACTAATGAGTTAGTTACGGGATGGTGCACTACGGAACGAGTAAAGAGACTTGCCGGTAACGAGATTGAGCTAGGTATTGAGATACCGACGATCGAATCTCGGGCAAGTAACATACCGATGACAAAGGGAACAACGTATGTTGTTATGCGGTTTAACCGAAAGATCTTCGTAGAATATGTAGGAACCAATATGGGCATCCAGGTTCCGCTATTGGTTATTGACCGGAGACGTGTCTCGGTCATGTCTACATAGTTCTCGAACCCGTAGGGTCCGCATGCTTAAAATTCTGTGACGTTCGGTATTATGAGTTTATATGTTTTGATGTACCCAAGATAGTTCGGAGTCGCGGATATGATCACAAACATGATGAGGAGTCTCGAAATGGTCGAGACATAAAGATTGATATATTGGAAGCCTATATTTGGACGTCGGAAGAGTTCCGGGTGAAATCAGGATTTTATCGGAGTGCCGGAGGGGTTACCGGAACCCCTCGGGGGTTAATGGGCCTTGTTGGGCCCTAGTGGAGAGAGAGAGAGGGGCCGGCCAGGGCAGGCCGCGCGCCCCCTCCCCTCTGGTCCGAATTGGACTAGGAGGGGGTCGGCGCCCCCTTTCCTTCTCCTTCTCCCCTTTCCTTTCCCCCTCCTAGTAGGAGTAGGAAAGAGGGGAGTCCTACTCCTACTAGGAGGAGGACTCCTCCTCCTGGCGCGCCCTACAGGGCCGGCCGGCCTCCCCCTTGCTCCTTTATATACGGGGCAGGGGCACCCTAGGACACACAAGTTGATCATTGATCTTTCCCAGCCGTGTGCGGTGCCCCCTCCACCATAATCCACCTCGGTCATATCTTAGCGGTGCTTAGGCGAAGCCCTGCGACAATACCTTCATCAACATCGTCACCACGCCGTCGTGCTGACGAAACACTCCCTCGAGCTCTACTGGATTGTGAGTTCGCGGGACGTCACTGAGCTAAACGTGTGCTGAACGCGGAGGTGTCGTACGTTCGGTACTGAGGATCGATCGATCGTGAAGACGTACGACTACATCAACCGCGTTGTCATAACGCTTCCGGTTAACAGTCTACGAGGGTACGTGGACGACACTCTCCCCTCTCGTTGCTATGCATCACCATGCCCTTGCGTGTGCGTAGGAAAAATTTGAAATTACTACGTTCCCCAACAGTGGTATCAGAGCCAGGTTTATGCGTAGATGTTATATGCACGAGTAGAACACAAGTGAGTTGTGGGCGATACAAGTCATACTGCTTACCAACATGTCATACTTTGGTTCGGCGGTATTGTTGGATGAAGCGGCCCGAACTGACATTACGCGTACGCTTACGCGAGACTGGTTCTACCGACGTGCTTTGCACACAGGTGGCTGGCGGGTGTCAGTTTCTCCATCTTTAGTTGACCCGAGTGTGGCTACGCCCGGTCCTTGAGAAGGTTAAAACAACACTAGCTTGACGAACTATCGTTGTGGTTTTGATGCGTAGGTAAGAACGGTTCTTGCTCGGACCATAGCAGCCACGTAAAACTTGCAACAACAAAGTAGAGGACGTCTAACTTGTTTTTGCAGGGCATGTTGTGATGTGATATGGTCAAGACATGATGCTATATTTTATTGTATGAGATGATCATGTCTTGTAACAGAGTTATTGGCAACTGGCAGGAGCCATATGGTTGTCGCTTTATTGTATGCAATGCAATCGCCCTGTAATTGCTTTACTTTATCACTATGCGGTAGCGATAGTCGTAGAAGCAATAGTTGGCGAGACGACAACGATGCTACGATGGAGATCAAGGTGTCGCGCTGGTGACGACGGTGATTATGACGGTGCTTTGAAGATGGAGATCAAAGGCACAAGATGATGATGGCCATATCATATCACTTATATTGATTGCATGTGATGTTTATCCTTTATGCATCTTATTTTGCTTTGATTGACGGTATCATTATAAGATGATCTCTCACTAAATTTCAAGGTATAAGTGTTCTCCCTGAGTATGCACCGTTGCGAAAGTTCGTCATGCCGAGACACCACGTGATGATCGGGTGTGATAAGCTCTACGTTCAAATACAACGGGTGTAAGACAGTTTTACACACACAGAATACTCAGGTTAAACATGACGAGCCTAGCATATGCAGATATGGCCTCGGAACACTGAGATCGAAAGGTCGAGCGTGAATCATATAGTAGATATGATCAACATAGTGATGTTCACCATTGAAAACTACTCCATCTCACGTGATGATAGGACATGGTTTAGTTGATTTGGATCACGTGATCACTTAGATGATTAGAGGGATGTCAATCTAAGTGGGAGTTCTTAAGTAATATGATTAATTGAACTTTAATTTATCATGAACTTAGTACCTAATAGTATTTTTCTTATCTATGTTGTTGTAGATAGATGGCCCGTGTTGTTGTTGCGTTGAATTTTAATGCATTCCTTGAGAAAGCAAAGTTGAAAGATGATGATAGCAATTACACGGACTGGGTCCGTAACTTGAGGATTATCCTCATTGTTGCATAGAATAATTACGTCCTGGAAGCACCGCCGGGTGCCAGGCCTGCTGCAGATGCAACTGACGACGTTAAGAACGTCTGGTAGAGCAAAGCTGATGACTACTCGATAGTTCAGTGTGCCATGCTTTATGGCTTAGAACCGGGACTTCAATGACGTTTTGAACGTCATGGAGCATATGAGATGTTCTAGGAGTTGAAGTCAATATTTCAAGCAAATTCCCGGATTGAGAGATATGAAATCTCCAATAAGTTCTACAGCTGCAAGATGGAGGAGAATAGTTCTGTCAGTGAACATATACTCAAAATTTCTGGGTATAACAATCACTTGATTCAACTAGGAGTTAATCTTCCGGATGATAGTGTCATTGACAGAATTCTTCAATCACTGCCACCAAGCTACAAGAGCTTCGTGATGAACTATAATATGCAAGGGATGGATAAGACAATTCCCGAGCTCTTCGCAATGCTAAAGGCTGCAGAGGTAGAAATCAAGAAGGAGCATCAAGTGTTGATGGTCAACAAGACCACCACTTTCAAGAAAAAAGGTAAAGGGAATAAGAAGGGGAACTTCAAGAAGAACGTTAAACAAGTTGCTGCTCAGGAGAAGAAACCCAAGTCTGGACCTAAGCCTGAGACTGAGTGCTTCTACTACAAACAGACTGGTCACTGGAAGCGGAACTGCCCCAAGGATTTGGCGGATAAGATGGATGGCAAGGTGAACAAAGGTATATGTGATATACATGTTATTGATGTGTACCTTACTAATGCTCGCAGTAGCACCTGGGTATTTGATACTGGTTCTGTTGCTAATATTTGCAACTCAAAATAGAGTCTACGGATTAAGCGAAGATTGGCTAAGGACGAGGTGACGATGCGCGTGGGAAATGGTTCCAAAGTCGATGTGATCACGGTCGGCACGCTACCTCTACATCTACCTTCGGGATTAGTTTTAGACCTAAATAATTGTTATTTGGCGCCAGCGTTAAGCATGAGCATTATATCTGGATCTTGTTTGATGCGAGATGGTTATTCATTTAAATCATAGAATAATGGTTGTTCTATTTATATGAGTAATATCTTTTATGGTCATGCACCCTTGAAGAGTGGTCTATTTTTATTAAATCTCGATAGTAGTGATACAAATATTCATAATATTGAAGCCAAAAGATGCAGAGTTGATAATGATAGTGCAACTTATTTGTGGCACTGCCGTTTAGGTCATATAGGTGTGCGCATGAAGAAACTCCATACTGATGGACTTTTGGAATCACTTGATTATGAATCACTTGGTACTTGCGAACCATGCCTCATGGGCAAGATGACTAAAACGCCATTCTCCGGAACAATGGAGCGAGCAACAGATTTGTTGGAGATCAGACATACTGATGTATGTGGACCGATGAATATTGAGCCTCGCGACGGGTATCGTTATTTTCTCACCTTCACAGATGATTTGAGCAGACATGGGTATATCTACTTAATGAAACATAAGTCTGAAACATTTGAAAAGTTCAAAGAATTTCAGAGTGAAGTGGAAAATCATCGTAACAAGAAAATAAAATTTCTACGATCTGATCATGGAGGAGAATATTTGAGTTACAAGTTTGGTCTACATTTGAAACAATGTGGAATAGTTTCGCAACTCACGCCACCCGGAACACCACAGCGAAATGGTGTGTCCGAACGTCGTAATCGTAGTTTGCTAGACATGGTGCGATCTATAATGTCTCTTACTGATTTACCGCTATCGTTTTGGGGTTATGCTTTAGAGACGGCTGCATTCACGTTAAATAGGGCACCATCGAAATCCATTGAGACGACGCCTTATGAACTGTGGTTTGGCAAGAAACCAAAGTTGTCGTTTCTTAAAGTTTGGGGCTGCGATGCTTATGTGAAAAAGCTTCAACCTGATAAGCTCGAACCCAAATCGGAGAAATGTGTCTTCATAGGATACCCAAAGGAAACTGTTGGGTACACCTTCTATCACAGATCCGAAGGCAAGACATTCGTTGCTAAGAATGGATCCTTTCTAGAGAAGGAGTTTCTCTCGAAAGAAGTGAGTGGGAGGAAAGTAGAACTTGATGAGGTAACTGTACCTGCTCCCTTATTGGAAAGTAGTTCATCACAGAAACCGGTTTCTGTGACACCTACACCAATCAGTGAAGAAGCTAATGATATTGATCATGAAACTTCAGATCAAGTTACTACCGAACCTCGTAGGTCAACCAGAGTAAGATCCGCACCATGGTGGTACGGTAATCCTATTCTGGAGGTCATGTTACTTGACCAAGGCGAACCTATGAACTATGAAGAAGCGATGGTGAGCCCAGATTCCGCAAAATGGCTTGAGGCCATGAAATCTGAGATGGGATCCATGTATGAGAACAAAGTGTGGACTTTGGTTGACTTGCCCGTTGATCGGCAAGCCATAGAGAATAAATGGATCTTTAAGAAGAAGACTGACGCTGACGGTAATGTTACTGTCTACAAAGCTCGACTTGTTGCGAAAGGTTTTCGACAAGTTCAAGGAGTTGACTACGATGAGACTTTCTCACCCGTAGCGATGCTTAAGTCTGTCCGAATCATGTTAGCAATTGCCGCATTTTATGATTATGAAATTTGGCAAATGGATGTCAAAACTGCATTCCTGAATGGATTTCTGGAAGAAGAATTGTATATGATGCAACCGGAAGGTTTTGTCGATCCAAAGGGAGCTAACATAGTGTGCAAGCTCCAGCGATCCATTTATGGACTGGTGCAAGCCTCTCGGAGTTGGAATAAACGTTTTGATAGTGTGATCAAAGCATATGGTCTTATACAGACTTTTGGAGAAGCCTGTATTTACAAGAAAGTGAGTGGGAGCTCTGTAGCATTTCTAATATTATATGTGGATGACATATTGCTGATTGGAAATGATATAGAATTTCTGGATAGCATAAAAGGATAATTGAATAAGAGTTTTTCAATGAAAGACCTCGGTGAAGCTGCTTATATATTGGGCATCAAGATCTATAGAGATAGAGCAAGACGCTTAATTGGACTTTCACAAAGAACATACCTTGATAAAGTTTTGAAGAAGTTCAAAATGGATCATGCAAAGAAAGGATTCTTGCATGTGTTACAAGGTGTGAAGTTGAGTCAGACTCAATGCCCAACCACTGCAGAAGATAGAGAGAAAATGGAAAGTGTTCCCTATGCTTCAGCCATAGGCTCTATCATGTAAGCAATGCTGTGTACCAGACCTGATGTGTGCCTTGCTATTAGCTTAGCAGGAAGGTACCAAAGTAATCCAGGAATGGATCACTAGACAACGGTCAAGAACATCCTGAAATACCTGAAAAGGACTAAGGATATGTTTCTCGTTTATGGAGGTGACAAAGAGCTTGTCGTAAATGGTTACGTCGATGCAAGCTTTGACACTGATCCGGACGATTCTAAATCGCAAACCGGATATGTGTTTACATTGAACGGTGGAGCTGTCAGTTGGTGCAGTTATAAACAAAGCATTGTGGCGGGATCTACGTGTGAAGCGGAGTACATAGCTGCTTCGGAAGCAACAAATGAAGGAGTCTAGATGAAGGAGTTCATATCCGATCTAGGTGTCATACCTAGTGCATCGGGTCCAATGAAAATCTTTTGTGACAATACTGGTGCAATTGTCTTGGCAAAGGAATCCAGATTTCACAAGAGAACCAAGCACATCAAGAGACGCTTCAATTCCATCTGGGACCAAGTCTAGGTGGGAGACATTGAGATTTGTAAGATACATACGGATCTGAATGTTGAAGACCCGTTGACTAAGCCTCTTCCACGAGCAAAACATGATCATCACCAAGGCTCCATGGGTGTTAGAATCATTACTGTATAATCTAGATTATTGACCCTAGTGCAAGTGGGAGACTGAAGGAAATATGCCCTAGAGGCAATAATAAATTTATTATTTATTTCCTCATATCATGATAAATGTTTATTATTCATGCTTGAATTGTATTAACCGGAAGCATAATACATGTGTGAATACATAGACAAACACAGTGTCACTAGTATGCCTCTACTTGACTAGCTCGTTGATCAAAGATGGTTGAGTTTCCTAGCCATAGACATGAGTTTTCATTTGATTAACGGGATCACATCATTTGGAGAATGATGTGATTGACTTGACCCATTCCGTTAGCTTAGCACTTGATCGTTTAGTTTTCTGCTATTGCTTTCTTCATGACTTATACATGTTCCTATGACTATGAGATTATGCAACTCCCGATTACCGGAGGAACACTTTGTGTGCTACCAAACGTCACAACGTAACTGGGTGATTATAAAGGTGCTCTACAGGTGTGTCCGATGGTACTTGTTGAGTTGGCATAGATCGAGATTAGGATTTGTCACTCCGATTGTCGGAGAGGCATCTCTGGGCCCTCTCGGTAATGCACATCACTATAAGCCTTGCAAGCAATGTGACTAATGAGTTAGTTACGGGATAATGCACTACAGAACAAGTAAAGAGACTTGCCGGTAACGAGATTGAGCTAGGTATTGAGATACTGACGATCGAATCTCGGGCAAGTAACATACCGATGACAAAGGGAACAACGTATGTTGTTATGCGGTTTGACCGATAAAGATCTTCGTAGAATATGTAGGAACCAATATGAGTATCCAGGTTCCACTATTGGTTATTGACCGGAGACGTGTCTCGGTCATGTCTACATAGTTCTCGAACCCGTAGGGTCCGCACGCTTAAAGTTCTGTGACGATCGGCATTATGAGTTTATATGTTTTGATGTACCGAAGATAGTTCGGAGTCCCGGATATGATCACGGACATGACGAGGAGTCTTGAAATGGTCGAGACATAAATATTGATATATTGGAAGCCTATATTTGGACGTCGGAAGAGTTCCGGGTGAAATCAGGATTTTACCGGAGTGCCGGAGGGGTTACCGGAACCCCTCGAGGGTTAATGGGCCTTGTTGGGCCCTAGTGGAGAGAGAGATGGGCGAGCCAGGGCAGGCCGCGCGCCCCCTCCCCTCTGGTACAAATTTGACTAGGAGGGGGGCAGTGCCCCCCTTTCCTTCTCCTTCTCCCCCTTCCTTTCCCCCTCCTAGTAGGAGTAGGAAAGAGGGGAGTCCTACTCCTACTAGGAGGAGGACTCCTCCTCCTGGCGCGCCCTACAGGACCGACCGGCCTCCCCCCTTGCTCCTTTATATACGGGGGCAGGGGGCACCCTAGGACACACAAGTTGATCATTGATCTCTCCCAGCCGTGTGCAGTGCCCCCCTCCACCATAATCCACCTCGGTCATATTGTAGCGGTGCTTAGGCGAAGCCCTGTGACGGTAGCTTCATCAACATCGTCACCACGCCATCGTGCTGATGAAACTCTCCCTCGAGCTCTACTGGATCGTGAGTTCGCGGGACGTCACCGAGCTGAACGTGTGCTGAACGTGGAGGTGCCTAACGTTCGGTATTGAGGATCGGTCGATCGTGAAGACGTATGACTACATCAACCGCGTTGTCATAACGCTTCCACTTAATGGTCTACGAGGGTACGTGGACGACACTCTCCCCTCTCGTTGCTATGCATCACCATGATCTTGTGTGTGCGTAGGAAATTTTTGAAATTACTACGTTCCCCAACATCCCCGAGCCCGCTACGCACCTCTACAGGTTCACAATGAGCCCTTCTGCCAAACCCACCATTCCCATCCTTGATCCATGCCGTACGTCACCGCCCCCATGTCTTGGCCGGAGCTCGCCCGAGCTCCTACGTGCGCCCAGAACCTCGTAGTGCCCCGGCTGCCCGCGGCCGCACTGACCTACTGCTCTTTGCTCCTGTTGCGTTCTTGCCACTGTTGCTTGCTGATGCCGATGCTACCTACTATCGTTGATGTTGCTACTCTACTGTTGCCATGGTTACGCCCTTTCGCTCGCTTCCGGCCCGCACCTGCTCGCGCGCCCTGCGCCGTACACATGCCCGCTCGCGCCAGCTGTTGTTGCCCAATACTGCCTACTGATGCTTCTGCTACTGTGTGGATGCTTGTCGCGCCCGTGCCTTGCGCTACCGCCACGTCCAGCCCGCGCCTGCGCACCCTGGGCCACGCCCAGCCTTGACCCGCCTTGCGCCCGCCGCTTGCTGGCCATGTGCTGGCCACGTCGCGCTCCTCCGTTGGTGCACGCGTGCGTGCACAGTTACCCCTGAGGCTGGTTGTGCCTATGACCAATGGACCCGGCCTGTTAAATTAGTATGAGAGTTAAATTAGGTTAGATTAATTGTTTAGTTAGACTAATGTGAAAATGACATGTGGGACCCACTGTTAAATTAAAATGCTAAGTTAAATTAAATATATCTAAGTCAATGACATGCGGGGCCCACTTGCACTATTCATTTGTTGACCGGCCAACTGTGGACTTGGTCAACGCTGGTGGCTAGACCCCGCTGGCCCACTATCAGCCTCTCTCGGTGGGTACAATAGTGGGTACACATAGAAAATTCCCTTTTTAACTCGAATTAATAATAATACCAGAAATTCATATAAACTTTGAAAATTCATAGAAAATAAATCGTACTCAGATAAAAATAATTTATAAATGAAATTTGATCAGAAAAATATGACGGTCCGAATATGTCATCCATTTGTATAACAAACACCTCTATCATAATGAGCATTGACAATTTGTACCTCGATCAATGTACCAAAAATTACCTGGAGCTGGGAAAATATTACCAGATATTTTCCCTCTTCTTTTAAAATGTTTAGGGATGCATTAGAGCATATCATCATCACACATTGCCATGACATGCATTCGTGTTGCATTTCCTTGCTCCGTTATTTATCTGTTTCCCCCCTCTCCTCTATTCTTCTGGTAGACCTCGAGATTGTCGTGCCCCTGAGTACGACTACGCTGATGACGACCCTTCCTTCTCGGCAAAGCTTCCAGGCAAGAAAAACCCCCTTGATCATTCTGATGTCGCCTATTCTTTCCATCTACTTCTTGCATTAGCGGGTCGATACAGTTGATGCTTTTTGAAAGATCCTATTCTGTTGCATAGCCTATTTTTGTTAAACTGTTGTTGATACTTACCTGTTATCCTATATGCTTAGTATAGGTATGCTAGAGTCTCATCAGTGGCGCTTCATCCTTGTCCATTTTCCATGCTATACTATCGGGTTGTGATCCATTCGGGCTGTGATCACGTATACAACTATATACTACTATAATACTTATGATACTGTTCGGATGTAGGGGCTGAAAGGACAGGCGGTTCCATCCAGGTAGCGGTGGGCCTGGGTTCCGGGCGGTCCCCCAAGTGATTCATTGTGGCGGAACGACAGGGCGGGTAGAGACGACCTAGGAGAGAGGTGGGCCTGTCCTTGGTTGGTGTCCGTGGTTATCTCATAATAACATGCTTAACAAGATTGGAAATTTGATCTGAGACTACCACTAGCATATATGCACCAACCGCTATGTGGGATAATGGTATATGGGGCCCTCGGCATCATACGATTCTCCTGAAAGATCTATCAGATGTCACAGTTCAGAGAGGCGGGCTAATTGTTGGGGTGAGCGGCATGCCTGGATACAGAGGTGGGCTTGGTCCCCGGCCAGTCTCGCGATGTGCAGGAGTGCTTAGGGGTGAGCGGCCGAACTACCCCTTCATGCTTAGGATTTAGACTGCCAGGTGACCTCTCTGGAGAGCCTAGGTAGGACTACGGCGTGTTAATCATCTGAGGCCAGGCATTACCCATATAAGTGTGTTCGGCCAGAGGTAATCGAGTGTATCGGGTAATGTGGTGCACCCCTGCTGGGAAGTAATCTATTCAAATAGTCGTGTCCACGGTAATAGGACGACTTAGAGTTGTATCCAGACCTCTTACAACTAAAACCGGATACTTAATAAAACACACCCAGATAAGAGACAGATACACCCGGTGATCGCTTTCTCTCAGGGAGACGAGGAGAGAATCCCCATGTAGGTTTATTGCTATACGTTGTTACATGATGTTACCATTTAAGCTCCTCTCTTCTATGCAGCAAGATGATGGATGCAAGAAGATGTAGTCTTTGATAGGATGAGCTTCTCCCCCTTATTCTGGCATTTCTGCAGTATAGCCCACACATACTATCCCTTTCCTTTGATACCGATGCATATCTAGTGTAGATCTGATGTAAGTCTTGTGAGTACTTCAGATGAGTACGCACAGTTCTTTGCTCCCCTTTTCATTCGACCCGGTTTGTGTAACAGCTAGTAGCAATGCGGATGCAGGTTTCCCCGATGGTGCCTACTACATGGAGACCGACAACCAGGAGTAGTCCGGAGGTCCCAGGCAGGAGGCCTCGCCTTTCGATCTAGTGTCGTTTTTTTGCTCAGCCTTCTTAAGGCAAAACTTGTCTAACTATGTATGTACTCAGATAATATTTGCTTTGATGACTTATGTATTTGGGTCCTCGTGACCCTGGCTTGTAATATAAAGATTTATGTTTATCCTTTGTGTCGTAGAGTTGTGTTGTGATATTGACGTGAGTTGCCATTCGTTATCATGCATGATGCATGTATGGTTAGTGCAGGATTATAAACTAGGGCATCATAGGTAACGGCTGCGCGAGTCCACAGAGGGCTCCACCCACGAAGGGTCCATGAAGAAGCAACCTTGTCTATTCCATCATGGCTTACACCCATGAAGGACTAGCCTCACTCGTGTAGATCTTCACGAAGTAGGTGATCTCCTTGCCCTCACAAACTCCTTAGTTCAACTCCACATGATCTTGGAGGCTCCCAGGTGACACCTAACCAATCTAGGAGACACCACTCTCCAAAAGGTAATAGATGTTGTTGTTGATGATGAACTCCTTGCTCTTATGCTTTAAAAGATAGTCTCCTCGACACTCAATCACTCTCTCATAGATTTGGCTTGGGTAAGAGAAGTATTGGAGTGGAAAGCAACTTGGGGAGGCTAGAAATCAAGGTTCAAATGGTTGGATTGGAATGCCTTGATCTCAACACAAGTGTGGGTGGTTCTCTCTCAGAAAATGAATGGTTGAAGTGTAGTTTTGTTCTAATCGCTCTCTCATAGAGTGAGTGGTGGTGGAGGGGTATATATAGCCTTCACCAAAACTCCAACCGTTACAAACTTTATGCACAACTTGATGGCACCAAAGAGAATTCTCGGTGAGACCAAACAATGTAAAAGATTCGAACGTTAGGCTTTTCGGTGAGACCGAACGAAACCACTCGATGAGATAGATTAGCAATGACCTAAGCAGAACCTCATCTCGGTAGTTCTGATAGGTTCATCTCAGTAATTCTGAAACAACTTCGATTACGAACAAAAACTTGGTCACCGCACTTCGGTGGGATCGAATGCCATCTCGGTTGTACCGAGTTTCTAGGTTTTGGCTTATGACTCTGTGCCGGTGTCCTGGACTATGGGGTACTCACCAGGTCGTCTCCCGACTAGGTGGATTGGGCCGAGGACCCCCATGGCGGTTCACTAATGGGCTTCTTCGGGTAGCCGATGACATACACGAGGAAGATTCCACAAGACTTGGTGATCAAGACAAGGAATCCTCTCCACCGACATATCTGACTAAGACTCTTGTTATCTTAGGCCTCCGGTCCATTATATAAGCCGAGGCCAGGCTAGTCAATAGATCATTATGACATCAACGCAAAATCTTTCACCTAGCCGTAGAGTTAGACCACACATTACGATCTCGAGGTAGATCAACTCTGTACTTGATACATCTTCATCAATATAAACAAGAGCAGGACGTAGGGTTTTACCTCCATCAGGAGGGCCCAAACCGGGTAAACATCGTCTCCTTCGTTCCTATTACCCTTGATCCGAGATCCACAGCCAAGGCCCCATACCCCGAGTTCTACCGGTTTTGACACTAACACTGGTACTTTCATTGAGAGTTTCGCTGTGCGATCACCAAAAAGATTGATGGCTCCTCTGCATATTGATAACAGTTTTTTTAGGATAGCAGATTTTTTTCGTCGTCCCCATCTCCTTGAGCATCGCCTTGACAGATGCTTCAATGTAATTACACGGAATTGAGTCCACAACAACCCTATAAAATTTCCTCGCGTTCCAATGGAGGAATCTTCTGTGATCTTCGATATACCAGTGGTCGAATCTGGATGGGAATCTGGAGGAGTTTCGAGCATGGAGTCCAGTGTCCAACTCGGACCTCCTTTGGAAGATCCAAATATTGATTGGCTGCGAAATTCCTATATCGACCACCCCTCAAAATTTTAGCTCATTCTAACCATTCAAACTTGGGGAAACCTCTGATGAGTGCATCGATTTTCGGATCTGTTTTTTGCGCGAATACGAATCTATCCCGAGTTCATCTTTCTTCATGAAGGGGATATCGTGCATCCTTTTTAGAGGAATTTCTTTCTAGGGTACCGTGTGTTGTTCTCAAACACGGGCGTACAAATTTTAAGTCTTTTTCGAGGCAATCTTCACCATCACACCGGTGTCAAACCAGCCCGACAACATTGTTGATCCACGGTTGCCGACCTGCGCTAGACGGGTCATCGCTTCGTCGAGCCAAGGTTAACCTCATGGGATCATCATTATGGCGAGCCAACTAAGAATTCGACATCGTGGAGGCCAAATAATCGTCAAGACAACATCGTCGCCCCACGGATTGCACGGGTCAGGCATGACGACATTGCCGCGCGGTCACTTCATCAAGCCGGCATTGACCGTGTCACAAGTTATGACCTGCGTCGGCATGGCCGCATCGTTGCTTCTTCAAGCTAATGTCCACCACGCCGACCTGCTTCAACACCTTGGCTGGCATGGGGGCTGCAACGTAACCTTACCAACCTGCTCCGTCACCTTGGCTGGACTGGGGGCTTCGCCATCTCTTTATCAACCTACTCTTGGGACTTCAGCGTCACCAGCCGACCAACTTCGTCACGATAGCTGGACCAGGGGCTTCGCCTTGCTGCATTGACTTTGTTGCGTCACCACTTTGTCTAGAGTCACCACTTCATCAAGCTGACCTCCTCGCTCGGTCACCTCGGGCTTGCGGGCTGGGACCTCAGCCAGACCGAGGACTACGTCTTCGTCCCGCCACTGGCCCAGACCTCGTTATCAACATTGAGCACATTAACCAGCTAAGTCGCTTTCATGCTCAAATTTTGTAAATGTTAAATTTTTGCTCAGTTCAACCAATCATTATATTTGTGTTAAACAAAAGAGTTGTTTGTTAAAAAATTAGTTTGTCAAAAATGTTGTTTGTCACAACACTTCTTTTACCCAAGTTAACTAGGGGCTCTTAAATTTATATGAGTTATTTTATAATAAGTATTTTCTTCTATGTCATCACAAAGTCTTTTTCTACCACTCCTTTCTTGACTCGAGTGTGTGGTCAATAGTCGGATAGTCTGGTTTCTCTCTCAAGCCGCTCGAGTTTAGTTGGCTAAACTAGCCTAATGAGAAGCACTCCGCCTTCAGGAAAAGAGGTTGAAGCTGAAGGCTGACCCGCTTGAAGTCTTGAGATCGGACGTGTCATGTTAAAGCACGATAGAAGCACAAACCAATTTTAAGACCAATTTTTGGATTGACACTAAAAAACTTGATTTACTTCAGATGTAAAGTCTTCTCATAAGTTATTTGGTTTTTTGAGCTTATAACACCTTTAACCTACTTTATTTTTTCTTTTCAGGAGGTGGGACATCCTCTTGATCGAGGTGTTCTACATGATGGTATTGCTCGGGAAATCTTTTCTGACCCGTAGTTCGGCATCTTTCCTGCCGAGCTGCACCTCGGCGTTGTCCAAACGCACACAATAGTTGAACAAGTTCCCGAGGATATACGATCCTAGGGCCGGCCATGTGCCCAACCCAAGTCTCGGGGGCTCATTGGTACACGTCGGTGCTATACAAACGGTTTTTAACACCTTTCCGCGACGGCATTCGGAACCGTCACCTAGTGAGTGTGGGCGATAGGGGGGTCCTTCCCAGACGACCCTGAAACCATCGGGGATATGCCCTCCTGGCACACACGCTCGGCAAAATGAGGTCGTGTGTGACCGGCGAGCACTCAAATACAGAAATACGTACAGTAGTGCTAAAAAAATACAATTATATAGGCAAAATCATTTCCGGTCGTAAGTACATCCCACACAGTCAGTCACCGCTAAACGTTTCCGTTCGTATATACATCCCACACAGTCACTCCAAGGAAAACGTTTGCGCAAGGTGGCGTAACGCAAAATGTTTTCAAGAGAATGTCGTGTGTGATTGTTCATTAATCCAACACGGTTTATTCCTAGAAATTGTGTGTGTTGCCTGAGGTCATCGCCCACGGTGTTTTCTCAACAACCGTTTGCAATAGGAAAACCCAATTAGCAAGCTAATTGGCCAATTAGCAGGCTAATTGCCCTATTATTAATAATCCATTTACTAATCTAATTGACATTCATATTAAGCACATAATATATTCCATATTAAGGAAGCAGGATTTCATAATTGAAATACATCAGAGTACAACATGATATAGCTTCAGCACTCAGCTACCCCATTGCACGATTGCACCAGCAGCAAGTTTCACATGCAACATCTAGAACCTTTCGAAATTAGCATCATAGACGGCACATAGAGAGATGCATATCATTTGGAAAATTGCTGAAGTGGAAGGCGAATATTGAGCCTTCATTCATGTTGAAGGTCTTTGCAACTTTAGGCCACTGCCTATGGATGATTGACAGTCCATCCTTCGACCTCTTCAGGAACACTTCAATAATGAACCATGGGTGTTGTATGAAAACTTTCCTTGCCTCCTGACCACAGAGGTGGTTTGAGAGGTAATCATCAGTGAACCCTGAAAACAAGGATGTGCATAAATATCTTCTCTATATTAGAAATGGGGCAAAGGAATAAAAAAGGCAAGGTATAATAGTTAGTACCATCTTGTATACCTCAGTGCTCTCCCATTGTTTCCCTGCAACACATATAAGATAGTTAGTCATCAGGTTAAGTAAGTGTTCGCATGCTATCAGTAAAATATGTTGATGATAAATAAGCATATTGCAGATTCATCAGATTAATTCAAGCCACATGGAAAACCCATTTATCCAAACCAAGCATGATTAAGAACTAGGAAATATAGCACTTGTATATGTTTCTCATGTATTAAGTGCAGCCAAATTCGATTTATTCCTCACATGGTATACAATGACAGAATGCAGCCACAACAATTGAACATCGCATTGCAGAATTGAACCAAGCAGTTAACTAAACACCACAATAAATGAACCAAACGTTAACTGAGCACCACATTGCACAATATAACATACTCCTAATAGAAGATCAGACAGTTAACCAAGCCATGCATGCTTAACAACTTGGAAATATAGCAATTGTATTTGTTTCTCATGTATTTAGTACAGCCAAATTTGATTTATTTCTCACATGGTATACAATAACAGAATGCAGCCACAACAATTGGACATCGCATTGCATAATTGAACCAAGCAGTTAACTAAACACCACAACAAATGAACCAAACATTAACTAAGCACCACATTGCACAATATAACATACTCATAATAGAAGATCAGACAGTTAACCAAACCAAGCATGCTTAACAATTTGTAAATATAACAATTCTATTTGTTTCTCATGTATTTAGTACAGCCAAATTTGATTTATTTCTCACATGGTATACAATAACAGAATGCAGCCACAACAATTGAATATTGCATTGCAGAATTGAACCAAGAAGTTAACTCAACACCACAACAAATGAACCAAACATTAACTGAGCACTACATTGCACAATATAACATACTCGTAATAGAAGATCAGACAGTAGACCAAACCAAGCATGCTTAACAACTTGGAAATATTGCACCCTGAAGAATTGAACATCACATTTGCAGAATTGAACCAAACAGTTACTGAACAGCACATTGCACGACATATAGACATATACACTATAGCAGAAGATTGCATGGTAAAAGTAGATAGCACAATTCACTAGAATTTGTTAAGGAAAGGCAGTAGCGAGCAAACTGAACATGGGTCCTTATAGTGAGCTAATAAGACAAGCTACTCCTCATTGTCGGAGATATCGATGATGATTGGCTCCTAGGACATGGAAGAGGGCGAGGCCTCCGCATCGTGGGTGCCCTCGTTGTAGTGGTGAGTTGCCTGAGCCGCTCCGGGCACCAACCTGCTGGCTCTCGAGATGAGGTAAGCAAGTGCATGCTGAGAAAACACCTCGGAGTCTTCGTCGAAGGCACCGACGGTGGGCTCGAGAAAACGCCACGAACTATCGTTTAAAGCAGCCAACCACGTCAGGGCGTCGGTGCGCGAGGCGTCACACTACAAAAAAAGACACATCCGTGACATTTTGGGCTGAACGAATTTTTTTCTGTCATACATATGACACTTCTATGACGATAATTGTAACAAAACCCGGTATCATCATAGATGTGGTGGGCTCCTACTTCTATGACAAAAAACCATGACAGAAAATGGGCTTTTCATCCTGCGCGGGCCGGAGACACAGCTGCATGACATTCTTTGGGTCGTCCATGACGGAAAAAACCGTGGTAGAAGCGAGGGGGAGGAAAATTTTGGGGAGTTCCCGGTTATGGTGGGAGGTCGGGGGCCGAGCGATGCGCGTTTCTCTCGTACACGTACGCGCATGTGTGCGAGGCGTTGGCTCTAACTGAACCCGAGCGAGGCGTTGGGCTCTAACTGAACCCGAGTGATTGCACTGCAGGCTACGCGTTACTGAACCCGAGCGATCGATTGATGGCTGTTAACTGAACCCGATCGAGCGATTCCTTCGCTACTACTGCTAACTGAAGCCGATCGATTGGATGAACAATGAGCGTTGCGGGGGGGGGGGGGGGGGGGTTGGATGAACAGTGAGCGGTGGCGTTGCCTCTGGATCAACAGGACCCCGTGGTGTGGAGGGCTGGATGAACAGTAGACGGTGGAGGGGTGCCCGTGGAGGGGTGGTTGAACAGGACCCCGTGGTGTGGAGGGCTGGATGAACAGTAGACGGTGGAGGGGTGCCCATGGAGGGGTGGTTGAACAGGACCCCGTGGTGTGGAGGGCTGGATGAACAGTAGACGGTGGAGGGGTGCCCGTGGAGGGGTGGTTGAACAGTAGCCGGTGGAGTAGCGCGCGGTGGAGGCTGGATGAATAGGAGCCCATGGAGGCTGGAGGAGGTCGACGGTGGAGATGAACAGCATCCCGTGGAGTCCCGTTTTGCGGTACGCCACACCCCTCCCGATGAACAAGACCCCCGTTTCGACCGTAGGAGGTCCGTTTCGTCCATTTTGCGGTACGCCACACCCCTCCCGATCAACAGGACCCCCGTTTCGACCGTAGGAGGTCCGTTTTGTCCGTTTTGCGGTACGCCACACCCCTCCCGATCAACAGGACCCCGTTTCGTCCGTTCTGCGGTACTCCACACCCCTCCCGATCAACAGGACCCCCGTTTCGACCGTAGGAGGTCCGTTTCCTCCGTTTTGCGATACGCCACACCCCTCCCGATCAACAGGACCCCGTTCCGAACATAGGAGGTCCGTTTCCTCCGTTTTGCGGTACGCCAGGCGTTGTTTCCATCGCCTGTTCCATCCAAGCCCTCCCGATAGACACGACCACGCATTCCATTCCGACCCAGCCGGTTGGCTCCCACGCGTTTCGTTGCCTCCCGATGAACACAACGCATTCCGTTGCCTCCCCATGAACACGACGCATTCCGTTGCCTCCCCATGAACACGACGCATTTCGTTGCCTCCCCATGAACACGACGACGACGATGTTTCTCCGTTCCGACCCAGCCATGCACACGAGCCATGGCCGTATGTATGCGCGAGTAGGCGTTCGAGACCCCGCCCGTATGTACACATACGTGGCCGTATTTTCTTTATTGCACCCTGGCCGTTGTACGTACGTGTACATGCTACGTGCGCGCCTCTACTACGACACGTGCGCGCCTCTACATCGACCAGTATGTACGTACACGTTCGCGACCAGAATGACAACGCTACATACGCTTCGACCAGGTGGGTCCCGACTGTCATGCACTTCCTTGCCTGCGAAGATGTAGCTGGTGGGTCCCAGCAGTCAGGGGGGCGAATCGTTTTTTTGCCCGGACGCACTTCCTTGCATGCAAAGATGTAGCCGGTGGGTCCCAGCAGTCAGGGGGGCGAATCGTTTTTTTTTTTGCCCGGACGCACTTCCTTGCGTGCGAAGGTGTAGCTGGTGGGTCCCAGCAGTCAGGGGGGCGAATCGTTTTTTTACCCGGACGCACTTCCTTGCGTGCGAAGATGAAGCTGGTGGGTCCCAGTAGTCAGGGGGAAAAGTTTTTTCCGCGAAATACAGTGGCCCGTCTGGTGGGTCCTAGCTGTCAGGTGGAGGAATCATTATTTTTCGCGTAATAAGGAGGCACTTCCTTGCTGCGGCCGTGGACCCAGCTGTCAGCCTCTCCACGTACAGTCCACGTCAGATGGAAGTCGTTCCTTGACCACGTTGACCAGGCCACGCCGAGAGCACCATGGCTGTGGACGACGGCGAGGCCTAGGAAGGGGACGACGCGGAGCCGGGGAAGACGCGGCAGTGGAAGCCCACGCAGAGAGGAGTACGAGGGTTCACTGGTTCGGCTGCGGTGTGAGGCTGCCGTCGCCGCAGGGCCTGCCCAGCGGTGGGAGTAGTAGGGGGCGGTGAGGCCTCCGCGGCAGCACAGCCGGCCACGGGAGGCAGGAGCATGCGGCACGACCGGCGCTGCTTTGGGCGGCTGGAGCAAAAATACCAGAGGTTGAAGAAGCACTACGGCCGTTGGATGGACATCGTAAGGTCACTGGAGCTAGAATCGTTCATATTGACTAAGTTGACAAAGCCCTCCGTCCCCGTTAACTTAGTTGGCCCACAAGTCATCCTCCCACTATGGTGGGTCCCAGCTAGCAGGGGGGTATTCATTTTTTTGTGCGTAATAAGGAGGCACTTCCTTGCGTGCGAAGATATAGCTGGTGGGTCCGACATGTCAGCGGGGGGAACGTTTTTTTCGCGAAATACAGAGGCCCTTCCGGTGGGTCCCAGCTGTCAGGTGGAGGAATCATTATTTTGCGCGTACAGTCCACGGCCGATGGATGTCGTTCGTTGACCACGTTGACCAGGCCGCGCCGAGAGCACCATGGCGGTGGACGACGGCGAGGCCTAGGAAGGGAACGACACGGAGCCGGGGAAGACTCGGCAATGGTTGCCCACGCGGTGGGGAGTACGAGGGTTTACTGGTCCGGCTGCCGTCACCGGAAAATAACATGAGGTGTGGGTGAGTAGAGGAATGGCCTGGCCAGCAATGAAGTAGGGTGGGGCGGTGCGGCCTGTGCGGCAGCACAGCCGGCCACGGGAGGCGGGAGCAGGCAGTCCCACCGGAGCTGGTTTGGGCGGCTGGAGCAAGAAGATCAGATATTGAAGAAGCAGCACGGCCGTTGGATTAACATCCAACGGTCACTGCTGCTAGAATCGTTTGTGGACTAAGTTGACAAAGCCAAAGTACACGTCAACCTAGTAGACCCACAAGTCAGCCTCCAAATCTGTCCCAAACAGCATACAGCCCGAAATTTCTAGCCAGATTCAAATTAATTTTAAATCTAAATATACCTTAATTTAAATTCAATGAAATTTTACCCGCACAAAAACAATGAAATTTAAAATATCAAAATCCGAAAGAAAACAGTATTTTGGAACTAATTGCCTATTTGCTGTATTTTTTCATTTTACAGCCCATTTATTATTACTTATAGCCCATTTCTTATTACTTATAGCCCATTTTCTGGGTAAAATGCATCCCTCCTCGTCTTGAAAGATTTCCGGCCCAGCAGGGTGTAGAAAAGCAAGTAGGCCTACGTTGGTTATTCTGCAAAAAACAAAATAGCTGGCTAGCCATATTCAGAAAGGAAAAAAACAAACTGGGTGGTCATGTGCTAAACATATGAAATAAAAGCCTTGGCTAGACGGGCCACAGGTCCCGCACAACCCAGTTGATACCCTTCTCCGTCCCGAAAAAACAAAATTACTGCGCGCGCTGCTGGGTCCCGACTGTCATCCTCACCATGTACAGTCATCTCCTTATTCCTCTCGGTTGTTGACCATGTTGACAACACCGGAGGGCGGCGCCGCGGCGAGCGAACCAAGGCGGAGGACGATGATGAGGCCTCGGACGGGAACGAACAAGAGCCGGGGAAGATCACAGCCAGCCGTGGGAGGCGGGAGCAGGCGGTCCCGCCGGCGCTGGTTTGGCTTTGGCGGCTCGAGGAAGAAGAGACTGAAGAAACGCGATAGACGTTGAATGTCAATCCAACGGTCAAGGTTGGCACAATCGTTTGTTGACTAAGCGGACACCAAGTAGCATACTTTTTTATATATAGGAAGAAACCTGCGAGGAAAATGCGTTCGTCTGCCATCCTCCTCACAGGGAACGTTCGCCACATAAGTGACTAGCACCCTTGGTTTTCAACCGAGAGGTCTTGGGTTCGAGTCCTAGGAACTCTCAATTTTGTCCTCCTTCCTTCCTCGCAAAAAAAGGGAAAGAAAATCAAAGACTTGGGAAGGCGTACAGAACAAGCTAGTGTACCAGTAAAGAGACGTTGCCGAGTTTTAGAAAAAAGAAAGACGTGCTCCTGTAGCTGGTTCGAATCCAAACCTAGACTATGACTATATATGGTGCTATGCTACTCTGCAAGTAATGAAACTGACATATCCAACGTTCGCTTCTCCTCTTCTCTACTTACTCTGCCTAGCATCAGAAGCTCTGGCCGCAACAACCATGTCCGATGGCTGCTCGTCCACCTGCTCTTCAGCAGGCAACAACCAGATATGCGCCAAGTCGCCACCCGTACCATCGCCTGTGGGTCTCATCACACCCCCGCCGGCACGCGCACCGCAGCCGATTGCTCATCGCAACCCGCTACCGTTGGTGTGGTGCCACTGCTGCAAATCACGCAGAGTCATCCGTTGCGTCTCAACCACAATCCGCAACCCTGGCCGAATCTTCCACAAATGCCCGAATCATGGGGTAATAATATGTTTAAGTGTTGTTCTGCTGCTTTCAGTTGCTGATTTTTTTAATAGTTTGGTTGATGATCTTCCAATTTGATTCGTGTAGAGAAGGGAAGATTCGTGTGATTTGTATTTCTGGGAAGTTGCTGATGTGGGGGAATGCAACTATGCTGATTATTTGGTTAGCCGAGGAATCCCAATACCAGCAGGTTGGGGTGTTGGACGCAGAAGAGGAAGATGCAGAGCAGAAGGTTAAAGATGCAGTTCCTCTGATCATGGCCAAGCAACAGCTGCTGAACGGCCTTGACAGCAATGAGGAGATGAAAGAGCTTGTGAAGATAATGGGCAAAATCGATGTGCTCTGTAGGATGATTGTCTCTTTATTTGCAGTGTATGTAGCACTCGTGATGTATTCAGTGGCTACGACATGAGCACTTTGCTGAAACTAGTAATGAATGAAACATGTGTAGCAGGCTGGGCGTAGTGTTGTGAACATCTAATGATTTCTATTAACGGAAATCAGGGGGTATCCCCTTTTGCTCATATAAATAAATAAATAGCAGAGGCCCTGTCGGGTCAGCTTTGTTCTCATTCGTAGACGTCGAGCAAATTGCAGTCCAACAGCAAACTATGTCATCAAATTCAAGTTTCACAACCAAATATGAGTACAACTAAATGACAATGTCATCATGTTTTAGTTGTCATACAATCACCAAACACAAATCAGCATACATAACAAGTGATGTTCTCACAGCAAAATACTAAACAACATGTTCATCAGGTTTCAGTTGTCATAGCAAACACAATTTCACATAGTAGATAAAAAACGTCTTTTGACAGGCAAATACGACAAAAGCAATGTAATCATCATCCGCAGCAGCAGCGTCAACATCTTCGCCATGTGTATCAGTCTGAATCGTAATTCCCCACGGTGTCTTCTTCTTCGTCCTCAACGTCCTCAAACGTTGGCTTCTTCTTGATCAACTCTTGTATGTCCACAGCACGACAGACAATCTTTTCGCCGGCGTAATTGACGTGATGGTTCTCAAAGATATTAGGAACATCTGTGTTATCTTGTACATCAGGAGCAGTGTAAGCATCATCTTGTTGTGCAACTTCATTAAACGAATTCCTCTGCTCAAACCTTTGCAATACTCTCCAGTCATCGCTACGTGCAAATGTGTCTTCCAAGAAAAATATCTGTGTTACTTGATTTGCCAAAATAAAAGGCTCGTTGGTCTAGTACGCCGCCTTGACATTGATGGATTTGAAATAATCATCAGCTCTGGGTTTTGCGATCCTCGAAAACAGGTTATACCAACGACAGCACAACAGAACCACACACCGATGATCCTCGAAACTGGAGATATACTGCAACTGAACAATGTCTGTTATGTTAGCATACATTTCAGTTGTCTCTTTGTCATACGTATCCGTGCTCATGATGGCACTTTTTTGTGTCTTCCTGCCTTCGTCTCGTGCAAGGGTGTTGTAGCGCACATCTCCAACAACGCAAGATTCATAATGTCTTACCCGAGTATCAGGACCCATTGCTAGTGAGTAAAGGGCATCATCAACTGCCTGCCCATCCTCCCGCATCTTCTTAACCTATGGTTAGAAAATAGACAAGCTGATCATCTTATGTACTCAATATATTAAAAAACTGACAGTGCACTTCAAAAGTTTACATGGTTCTTGAACCATTTCGCAAATCCTGCCATAACCAGTTTGTCAATGTTTCTTGGATTTTACGGCAGTAACTCCTCTTTGTAGATGCTGCACAACATAGTGATCGCGTCAAACATCTAAATATATAAGAATGTGCAGTAAGTTTAGTAGATTACGATGTATAAGCTGCAGTACTGCACTTACTTGATATAAGGTAGTATCTCAGGACAGTTATTCAACAGATACCAAACCATTTTGTCCAAATCTTTAGGTTTGTCCTCTTGTCGACTCTTCCCTGTAACTCGAACAGAATAATCGAAAACATTGAGCCCGGGATTGTCTTCACCCACCTCTTTGCTAAGCTGATCAGCTGTTTCAATGCATTTTGAGCAGAATGTCAACGCTTTTGTAGCAATGTAGGCCTCTGCAATGGAACCCTCGGGTCTAGTTCTGTTCCTAACATAGACCTTGAAAGTGCCTAGCCGCCTTTCAATAGGGTACATCCAACCATACTGTACTGGACCTCTAAGTAGTGCCCCATCAGGTAGATGAACATCCAAATGCACCATCACATCAAAGAAGGCTGGAGGATATATCTTCTCAAGGTCGCATAGGATAGTTGGTATCTTGTCTCTAAGACGCTCCAAAGCATCTATCCTGATATTCCTACTGCAGAGTTCCCTGAAGAATTGTCCCAACTCTGCAACTGCTCTGTATAAGTCAGGGCGGCCCAATCCTCTAAGGATAACAGGTAAAACCCTTTGAAGTAGGACGTGGCAGTCATGAGTTTTCAACCCTTGTACCTTGTTTCCATCTGCACTGACTCTCCTTTCAGGGTTGGAAGCAAATCCATGTGGGAATCTCACACGTGACAGGACCTCACAGAATTCTTTTCTTTTTACCTTGTCCAAGACGTACACAGCTGGTGCCATATCCCGTGGTTTACCTTCATCTTGCACCTGCATATCCTTTCTGATACCCAGGTGTGTCAAATCAATCCTAGATTTTAAGGTATCTTTCGTCTTGCCTTCAATATTAAGAAGTGTGCCGATAATACTGTCACATATATTTTTCTCGATGTGCATCACATCAAGATTATGTCGCAGATCCAAATCTTTCCAATACTCCAAGTCCCACAAAGTGGACCTGCGGGTAAACAATAATCTCTCTTCTACCCTGCCATGCTTCCTTTTCCCGCTACCATTACCAGGATGGTTTCCTGGTGCAATATGCCTGACCTTCTCTAATTCCACTTGCAACTCATCGGCGGTGAGCCTCTTTGGCGCATCATGGTTTTCATGCTTTGCATTGAACACATGTCTTCGGTATTTTCTAGGATGCGGCTTGTCCTTGGCAAGGAAACGGCGGTGTCCAATGTAACAGATCTTGCTAAGTATTGCGTATGGCAGCAGATTCCTGTCACAGCGGACACATGCATTGTAACCATGTGTCGTTCGCCCTGACATAGTGCCCAAAGCTGGATAATCATGGATGCACCAAATTATAACAGCACGCAGAAAGAAATCAGCTGGTGGGCTGCTATATAGGTCTCGAGTGAGAACACCCTTCCATAGCTGTTTGAAGTTCCTCCACAAGAGGCTCCATGAACAAATCAAAATCCTTTCCAGGACTTTTTGTACCTGGGATGAGCAAGGCCATCATGTAGTTTGATTCTTTGGTGCAAACATTTGGAGGCATGTTGTAAGGGATAACAAGCACTGGCCACATGCTATATGTGGCGCTCTGGTGGCCAAATGGGCTAAATCCATCTGAAGCTAAGCCAAGTCTAATGTTTCTCGGGTCAGCAGCAAACTCTTTGTGTTTATCATTGAAGCTTTTCCACTCACTACCATGAGATGGATGGCTCATTACATTCTGATCTCTGTACTCCTGGTTCCTAGAATGCCACAGTACATCCTCTCTTGTTTCAGCATCATGAAACAACCTCTGCAATCTTGGTGTAATTGGAAAATGTCTCAGAACATTATGAGGAATCCTCTTCACAGCATCGCCATCTTTCCATCTTGATGATTTGCATTTCGGGCATTCACTTAAGTTGGCATAATCCTTCCGGAACATAACACAATTATTCTTACAAACATGGATCATATCATATCCAATTCCAACTGCACGAAGGAAATTCTTCATTTTACTGTAGGTGTGTGGCAGCTCAGACGCATCTAGGAAAGATTTGCGGAAAGCAGCCAACATCGCATCGAATGATTTGTTGGTCATCCGCTCAGATGTCTTCACCTGAAGAAAGGTGACCATAGCTGAGAATACTGACAGCTTATTTCCTGGGGTGACAGCAACGTTGCATTGTTCCAACATGCAGGCCCACCGTTTTTCTTCTGCAGGTGAAAGTTCACAGAATGCACGAGCATTTCGTAGCGTTGTTTCAATGTTGGTCAAACTCACTGGCTCCGCCACCACCACCTCCTCCTCTTCCAACTGAGCATCAGGAAGATCAAGATGGTGATCTGCTGCTTCCACGTAGTCAATAACATTGACGTTCACAGCTTCACCATGATGAACCCACCTAGTATATGTGACCGACATCCCATACAAGTGTAGATGATTTTGCACAGTTGACTGGGGTCTTGTAACTGAATTCATACAACTGCTACATGGGCAGAGCACATCTGATTTCGGACCACCGTACTCAGCTCTGATAAAGTTCATGAAGTTTTCAACCCCCTCGACATATGCAGCGGAGAATCTTCGAGCAGAAGTTATCCAAGTCCTATCCATCTGTTAGACATACAAATTAGTTCTTCTACTAGATATTACAGGAAAAACATATATGCTTTTTTATGAAGTCTAGAAAAAAATACCTAGGTCGATGTCTAAAGCTATGGCAAGATATTTGGACGAGCAGATCTAAGTAACGAAATATATGTAAAGCTAATTCAGCAAACAGATTTGAGTGCCAAATTATGGCAGGCTATTTCAGCAGTCAACGAGGCCGAGCACACAGCCATCGAACTATCGAAGGCCATCGCAGCAACAAAGATCGAGTATATAATGGTGTAGAGCTATTGCACCTAACAGATTGGCTACTAGACCATGGCAATCTACGTCACAATAAATATATGGCAGGATATTTTAGCAACTAATCGGCCTTGGCATGCCATCTCAGCTAAGCAGATTGAGTGCAGAACAGGGCAAGGAAGCTTCTTAAGCAGAGCATATTGACAGTAAACTACTTCGGCAAACAGTGAGATTAACAGCGTCTATCAGCTAACATTCAGCGCTACACCAACATGAACGGGGCCTCAGTCTAGAATGCGCGTACCGTGGGAGAAGCTGACCGCCGTGCGTCTCCACACGAACGTCACCAGCGGTGGCGGCGCTGACCGCCGTGCGCCTCCACAAGAACGTAGCCAGAGGTGGTGTAACGCCCACGATGCGGCTATATCTCCCACGTGTCGAGGCACGACTTAGAGGCATAACCGCATAGTGGTTTTGTCGCAAGAAGGGTCATCTTCACACAATCCCATGTAATGAACAAGAATGGGATAAAGAGTTGGCTTACAATCGCCACTTCACACAATACATAAATATCATTCATACATCATCCAAAATACAAACATATAGACCGACTACGGTCAAAATCCAGATGAAAATAAGACAACCCCAAATGCTAGATCCCCGATCGTCACAACTGGGCTCCACTACTGATCATCAGGAAAAGACACATAGTAACGACCACGTTCCTCGTCGAACTCCCACTTGAGATCGACGCCATCATCTGCACTGGCATCGTCGGCACCTGCAACTGTTTTTGGTAGAATCTGTGAGTCACGGGGACTCAGCAATCTCACACCCGCGAGATCAAGACTATTTAAGCTTATAGAAAAGGATGGTGTAATGAGGTGGAGCTGCAGCGGCAAAAGCATATATGGTGGCTAACTTGCGCAAATGAGAGCAAGAAGAGAAGCAACGGAACGGTCGTCATCTAGCAATGACCAAGAAGTGATCCTGAACACCTACTTATGTCATACATAACACAGACCGTGTTCACTTCCCGGACTCCGCCGAGAAGAGACCATCACGGCTACACACGCAGTTGATGTATTTTAAATTGGGTCAAGTGACAAGTTATCTACAACCGGACATTAACAAATTCCCATCTGCCTCATAACCGCGGGCACGACTTTCGAAAGATAATACCCTGCAGGGGTGTCCCAACTTAGCCCATCATAAGCTCTCACGGTCAACGAAGGATAAACCTTCTCCCAGAAAGGTCCGATCAGTCTCGGAATCCCGGTTTACAAGACATTTCGACAATGGTAAAACAAGACCAGCAAAGCCCCCGAATGTGCCGACAAATCCCGATAGGAGGTGCACATATCTCGTTCTCAGGGCACAACGGATGAGCCAGACGTTGGGTTGGCAAAGACCCTGGTTGCCCAGGGGGTGCCGGACATCGCTCGGTTTGGGCCAGCACTCGAAGGAGCACTGGTCCAGGGGTTTAAAATAAAGATGACCCTCGGGCTCGCAAAAACCCGGGGGAAAAAGGCTTAGGCGGCAAATGGTAAAACCAAAGTTGGGCCTTGCTGGAGGAGTTTTATTCAAGGCGAACTGTCAAGGGGGTCCCATAAATCACCCGACCGCGTAAGGAACGCAAACTCAAGGAACATAATCCCGGTATAACAGTAACTAGGGCGGCAAGAGTGGAACAAAACACCAGGCATAAGGCCGAGCCTTCCACCCTTTACCAAAATATATAGATGCATTAATTAAATAAGAGATATTGTGATATCCCAACATATCCATGTTCCGACATGGAACAAACTTCAACTTCACCTGCAACTAGCAACGCTATAAGAGGGGCTGAGCAAAAGCGGTAACATAGACAAACAACGGTTTGCTAGGAAAGGATGGTTAGAGGCTGACATGGCAAAATGGGAGACATGATATAGCAAGTGATAGGTAGCGTAGCATGGCAATAGAGCGAACAACTAGCATAGCAAAGATAGAAGTGATTTTGAGGGGTGGTCATCTTGCCTGCAAGGTTCTCAGAGTTGTCGAAAGCTTGATCCTCGTAAGCGTACTCAACAGGTTCCTCGATCACGAACTCATCTCCCGGCTCTACCCAAGACTAGAACACAAACAAACGGAACCACAATCAACAACGAGAAATGCACAAGCAACATGATGCAAAACATGTATGATATGCAAGATATGATATGCGATGCATATGCGTGCTCCGGAGGGAAAATGATGAACATGGCAGTAACTTGGCAAACCAAGCATGCCACTGGAAAGATGAGATGATTTCGGTCGAAATCGATATAAAGATCACCGGAATCGGATGCACGGTTTGCAAATGGCAAGCAAAACAAGAATGACACGAATCTGCGATTAACAGCATGATAGCACTTAAAATGCAACAAGCAACAATGCTACAGCACTCCAACATAGCAACAAAGCATATGGAAGTAATCTACAGGAGATGCTTGACAAAAGATGAACACTGAGATACGGCTAGTTCACAACATATCAAGCTCAAACAAGCATGGCAAAAGTGCAAAACATAACAGGTTCATAGACTTAGTGAAAAACTGAACATGGCAGAAAACAGCATCAGGTAGCAATGTTCAGAGCACGAAATCAACATGCTATAGGAGCTTAACATCGCAAAACAAGGCATGACAGTGTTGTACTAAATGCACATGAAAAAAGTACCTTACTGACCATAAGCCAAAAAGGACCAGAAGATATGATGGCAAGCATGTAAACATAGCAAGTTTCGTTATCAGGTTTCAGACTAAGCAGGAAACAGAGCATGGCAGAAATATTAATATGTAGGCCTCTTTGTGACCTTGACGCACTCACTACAGAGTAATGAACTACAAACCAAGCACACCTACAGCAAGATGGCATGTTTATGAAGCTATCCATGGCAAGAACAATTGCATAGCATGTATGGATCAACTACAATAAGCTTGGCAAAATTGCATATCATGTTAAGAATCTGCCAGATATATTTTATAGCAAAAATAGAGCAAGATAGAGTCATGCTATGGCACTCCATAATTTCAAACAATTGTAGGAATGGATCAATTACAACTATATCTACAAAACATCCTTACTGAACATCTCCAAAATATGCATGGATCTCTCTGTAGCATCAAGTTTACATGGCAACAATATAACAGCAGACAAGGACTTAGAGAAATCACCAAGTCCCTGAAATCAGAAACATTACGGAGCCTACTTTGTATGCTTGTGCTAGTCACCACAGAGATCACAAAAATACATGGACTACACCACTGGAAATATGGCATGGCATACTTCAAAACACATGTAGAGCTCATGCCCAAAAGATGCACAGATTTAAAGATACAAAAATGACAAATCTCCAAGTTCTGATAAAAACCAGAGAATAACAGCAACTAGCCCTCTTCCAACAGAGATTTGGGCATCAAGATGACCTCTATGAACATGGTGCAATTGAACAAAATGTAGAGCATCACGAGGCGAACAAATTGACATATTACACGCGCGAATCGGAGCTACATGCAAGGAGTTATGGAGCTATGAACATGGCAAGATGCTGAGAAAATCCAACACTTAGAAAATATTTCGGGGGGGGGGAGAGAGAAAGGTCAACGTCCAGATTACCAGATCGGATCGAGGGCTGGCTCGGGCTCGTGCTCTTCGCCGGCGGGAGAGAAGAGGAGGCGGGCGGCCGGAAAGGAGAGGATGGCCGGCGGGGCCGGCGGTGGCGCGGCGCCGGCGGGGAGGTGGTCGGCGGCGGGCGGCGAGCCGCGGCGGAGCCGGCCGGCGGCGGGGCGGCGCAGCTCCGGGCGGAGGCGGCGGGGCCGAGCCGGCGGCGGCGCGGACAGGCGACGGCGGGCGGAGGCGCGGCGTCGGGCGTCGAGCGGCGGAGCTGCGGGCTGGGAGGGCCGCGGGTGGGCCGGCGGGCCTCGGCGGCGACGGCGGCGGCAGCACGACACGTGGCGGCGGCGGGCGGAGTGGACGCGTCCGGCCGGAGGCGGACACGTCCGGCGGCGCGAGGGAAACGAACTAGGGTTGGACTGCAGATGTATTTCGGGATGCCCACATATTTATAGGTAGAGGGAGCTAGGAGGCTCCAAATGAGGTGCAGTTTTTGCCCACACAATCGTGATAGAACGACCTAGAGCATGGAAGAGAGTTTGGTGGGTTTTGGGCTGGTTTTGAGGGTGGGTTTTGCTGGACAATCAAATGGACATTGCGGATGCCCGGTTAACCGTTGGAGTACCAAACGACCTCCAAATGGAACGAAACTTGACCGGTAGTCTCCGGGTGGTGTAAAAAGGCCACTTGACAAGCCTCGGTCCATTCCGAGAAAGTTTGACACCCGCACACGAAAGAAAACAAGAGGGGTGCACCGAAGGAGATAGGAGCGCAGGATTGCAAAACGGACAACGGGGAAAAAGCTCGGATGCATGAGACGAACACGTATGCAAATGCAATGCACTTGATGACATGATATGATATGCATGACATGAACAAAATGCAAAACGAAAGACAAAACCCGACCACGGAGGGAATATCATAACACATAGCCGGAAATGGCAAGAGTCGGAGTTACAAATATGGCAAGTTACATGCGGGGCGTTACAGGTGGTGGCGTGGCTAGAGGACGGCAGTCCACGAGAGCATACTGTGGGAGCGAGAGGATCGCCGAACCGCGGCGCCGACGTATCGGCGCGGCGGGGAGGGCGGCTTTGGCGGAGCGAATGGAGTGGAGGGGGACAGGGGGAGGGGGTTTGGGGAATATTATTGGCTAGTTGGCCGAAGGGCGGTTGAATCGGATTTGGGGGGAATTTTTGCGTGTGGGGGGGGGGGAGGATTTTCGCGCGGTGGGCGGGGGGAGTTTGGCGCATGGTCGGTTTCTCCAAGTGTAGTCCCACGTGTCAGTTAAGAGGCAAGCCGAAGCGCGTTCCGTTTGCGTGAGCCGTGTGCAGGACCGAACGTGTGTGGGGTGCAATGCGACCGCGACAGGAGTGCTGTGAGTGTACCGCCTTTTTTCCTTTTAAACTAGGTGCTTCGCCCCCTCAAAAAAAAATTTGTTGCTTCGCACGATCCATCGATACTACTACTAGTAATCCGGTAATCCTGACTAAAACGGCGCGGCCGGGTCTTTTCCCGCGCGATATGCTGGGAGGTTGGCTTAGTTGGGTTTTTTAGGACGAGTAATGCTACACCTACGTAATCCCAGTTACGTAATTAACGTAATGTGAAATGTGTGAGCTGTTGATTGTAGATTGAGGTGAGGGAGGGGCCCACCACCATGAAAATCAGGGGAGGAGAGAGAGAGGCAATTTACGTTAACCCTTTCGTAGGTTCCCGTAGATGTAGAAAGATGTGAAATGCGTGAATGTGTAGTGGACGTACTATTGGAGTGCCTAAGATAATTTGTGTATGTATAGACCCTATGTGTTTATTTTACTTCGCATGTTAGATTTGTCTCGGTTCAATAAAAAGCAGAGTTGGTGATGATGGTGTGCCTGTCATCCTGCAATATAGGACGTCCGATCTATATCTAACGGATAGGAAGGAAACTATGACAATTTACCCGCACTCCTCTCCACATTTGCAGATAAGGCTTTCCCTCGTTCATCCTTTTCTCCCACAAGATCTTGATCTTCCGTGCAACGCACGGACATCTTGCTAGTACTCCTACAATTTGTATATTATTGTGAAAGTTCATATACACCGGCCGAGATTAATGCAAACACGGCAGATTTTCATTACATTTCGAACTTTTATAGGACAGAAAAATAAAAGAAACCCGACCCTAAACCTATTCTACGGCGGCGACCGACGTCCTCCATCTGCGATCTCTATGTACGGGGGCGGGGTTCAAGACCCGTGAAGTGAAGGTGCGGTCCCCGGCGAGGAAGAGTAGAACACGGGATACGGACCGGCCAGTTGGCACACCATGCCCTACCGCCTCCCATGCCCTACTCATCCTCGGAGGAGTCCCCAACCTCGGCGGTGCCGGACGTTGGACGGCGGCAAGTAGGACGCGTGGCTGACGGTGCTCCCGTCGTCGGCCGCCAGAATGGCCACCGCTTGTGCGGTCGCGTCCGCGTCCGGCTACGCCGCTATTGCGTCGCGAGAGGCGACTTGAGCGAGGGCGGTGACCTCGAGCTTCATCCCCGAAGACAAGCCCTCCCGCAGAGCGTTCGCATTTGCGTCATGGCGGATGTGGTGCCAGGTAGGAGGACGATGCGCTATGGTGTGGAGGTTAGCTGGGCGTTGCCGCTTTAAGTAGCGCATTCTGGTGAGGCCAAGCGTCCCGGTGCGTCATTAAGTCGCTGGAGTTGGTTCCTCGGGCACCGAGCCTCTTAACGACGACATACGAACGGACGACATGAATGCGGGCAGCTGGCGCCGGCTGGGAACGCACCGCGCGACGGCGCGAGGGACGATGGTTTTGGTGTGCCAGGGTAGTCAGCTGCGGTCGTGGCAACAGATGCCCTTTGCTGACATGCGATCCCCGCATGTCATTGAAAAAGCAAGACGACCCAGCATGGTCTCAGGTCCAGAGGATGCAGTTGGCCACGCTACACCACTCCGCGGACGCGTCGTGGCGCCCCGTGCATCCTCGACGAGCCGGGTGTTGGGGTGTGTTTGGATTGTGGCCAAAGTGCACCTTACCAAAATTTTGGTCATGACCCAAAGATTGGTCTTTATTTGGATGGTTGCCATTTTTTTGGCATGCCAATGAACTCTAGCCAACTCTAGTTCATTTTTCTTGCCTATGTCGGCCAAATCATGGGCAACCAATACCTCAACCAAAATTTTGGTCATGACCCAAAGATTGGTCTTTGTTTGGATGGTTGCCATTTCTTTGGCATGCCAATGAACTCTAGCCAACTCTAGTTCATTTTTCTTGCCAATGTCGGCCAAATCATGGGCAACCAATACCTCAACCAAAATTTTGGCTACCCAATGCTTTGATGGGGCAATCTTGGGCACAAACCAAACATACCGTTGGTCGTGCCACAGCACTGACGCCACCCTCGGCACACTGAAACCGACCGTGTCTAGCGACGATATGAGCGTGTCGCTCACCGCGGTCGCCGTGTCCAGAGGCGGTGCTGGAGCTGCGCCCCGTTGTTGGCCCCAACGACCCACATGAACGGTTGTCGGTGGCGAGGAGGTCGTGGGCCAGCTCCTCCATTGGACTAGTCTGCGCTACGTCGTCCCGACGGGTGTGCCCCACATGTCGGTTTCCCTGTTTTCCCGGCCATATTCAAGCGTCAGTGCTCCGCGTTGCGCATTAGGCCTTTCACTATGTAGGCCAAGCAAGACAACTTATTCTTTTTTTGAGCCGTTCAAGTATAATCATGTGGCGTTTGCTTATTTCTCATTCCTCTCCAACCCTCTTCTCCATCGATCATGTCGCCCTCCAGTCGAGTCCATCCTCCCGCATGCCTCATTTGAACATTCCGCCGAGTATCATTCGCATGTACCCACCCTAGTCCTCTTTCAATAGATCTCCGGACCCGAGATGAAATCGAGAGGGAACGAGTGGGGGCACGTGATACCTAAGGCGGATTCAAAATTTTGAACCGGTGATCATAGCATCCGCAAATCATATATAAAGGGTATTCAATGTTCGTTTCGTTTTTGAACGTACAATATACTCCCTCCTATCCTTTCTAGTTTACATATAAGTTTTATGTGTAGTCAAAGTATCTCTACTTTGATCAAAAAGGTATCAACATTCAACAACGCCCAATCAATATTGTTAGATTCATACGTACTCCTAGATTTGTACTCGAGATGGTTTCCAATTTGACTATTGACAAGATTAATAGTACATGAGATGTATAATGTGAAAATTATATCATTGGAAACTCCTTTCACATATGAATTTGACCGTATGCTTTGTGTAAGTTGCATGTCATATATTATTACTCTAACATTTGGTCAAAGTTAGCCTCGAAAAACGCATTAGACCCTGTATGCTTTGTGTAAGTTGCATGTCATATATTATTACTCTAACATTTGTGTAAGTTGCATGTCATATATTATTACTCTAACATTTGGTCAAAGTAGTATAGTGGAAGTGGATCCTCTGACGTAGGTATCCCTGCCTTACCCTCCCTTTCGGTCACTTACTGGCGGACCCCATGCTTGCTAGGCCCCGCATGTCAGTTACTCAATGGGTTCGGCCACGTCAGGGGATCCTCATCCGTAGTATACTCCCTCTGTTTTTATTTACTCCGCATAAAACGGAGGGAGTGGTGGTATAATAAATGACGCGGGCGGGGGAGGGGGAGGGACGTCGGTTTGCTCTCAACTGCGGTCCCACAAGCGAGCGAAAACGCAAGACGAAGCGCGTTCCATTCGGTGAGCGACGTGGAGGGTCCAGCGTGCCGGGCTGCAACGCGAACGCGACAAGAGCGATGTACAGTCAAAACCGATTGACCGGTCGTCACCGGAACCACTATTCACACCAGAACCTTCGCTGCTCGGCCTACGCCAGCCACTGCCCTAAAACCACACCAAATCTCCAGCCCATTCCCCCACCTTTCGATCCCCTAGCCCGCATCAAGCGTCCCCTAGTTCGCCGGAAAGCCATGGTGCGCCGCAAGATCACTTACTACAAGATGCTGACGCCGGAGCGCCGCGCAGAAATCGCGGCGGCGGTCGGCGCCACAGACCTCCGTTCCCAAGCTCGCTTTGCGGCGGGCCAATCCCCGAGTTCTCTGGAGCCAAGCTACGAGGAGGAGGAAGCCGATCCAATGTTCATGGCGGAGGTCGCGGCGCAGAAGGCCCCCGATGGGTATGAGACGATGGACGTCGACTTCGTGCCGGCGTCCGAGTCCCCCATGGTGCAGGCGGACCAGCGGTTCAACATGGCGATACTAAAGGAGGACCGGGAGGCAGAGGCTCAACTCGACGCGGAGCGCGCGCATGCCGCTGCCATCGAGGCTCTCCTGCAGGCGGAACCGGATGTCGTGGATGTGAACCGGGCGGCGGAGGCTCAACTTGAGGCGGAGCGCGCGGATGCCGCTGCCATCGAGGCCCTCCTGCAGGCGGAACCGGACGTCCTGGACTTGAACCGGGCGGCAGAGGCTCGACTCGACGCAGAGCGCGCGGATGCCGCTCTCATCGACGCCCTCCTGCAGGCGGAACCGGACGTCCTGGACTTGAACCGGGCGGCGGAGGCTCGACTCGACGCGGAGCGCGCGGATGCCGCTGCCATCGAGGCCCTCCTGCAGGCGGAACCGGACGTCCTCGACTTGAACCGGGCTGTGCTCTCGTCCGTGCAGAGCGCCCGCACGCTCCGCTTGAACGAGTAGCTGGAGGCCGAGGACAACCACGGTGCGGAGACACACGTCGGCAGCGACGGCTGGTTCGCGCCGGCAGCCAAAGACGACGAGGCCGTCTCTTTCCGCGAGCAGTGATAGTTTTTCTTTATGTTGTTGTTTTTATGGATCTTTTGCTGTGTAAAAACATATATTTGTTATGCAAGTCGCCTGACTTGGGTCAGTCTACCATTTCAGGCGGTTGGATGAATATCCTACGTCTCCTAACCCTTCTTTCCTTCTTCCTCACCTCTTCTTCTTCCCCAACAGACCACCGCACGGGCCGTACGGATACTCCCCAACATGCGGTTGGATAAACATACTCTATGAACGAAAATTATGTGTCAGCGATAGGATGGCTGAGTTTGGTTTGTTCACATGCGACAGCACGTGTCAGTGAGGGTGCGTTCCCTTGGTTGGGTTTGCGGCGTGCAGGAGCGACTGTGTGAGGGTGCGGTGCGACCGCGGCGTGCAGGAGCGACCGTGTGAGGGTGCGGTGCGACCGCGACAGCCGTGCGCAAGTGTACCTCCTTCTCATTTTGAAAACTTTAGGCAAGCTTGGCAAAAATGTGTGGCGAAGTTTGGCAATGCAAGGCCTAGACCCAAACAGGATAAGTACGTACGTACTAGGAGTACTAGTGTTAAAAAAGAAAGGCGGGGTTTTCCTTCGCGGGATTTAATCGATACAAATCCTCGTTTCACGTGTCAATTAATGCGTATTTTTTTCTCCAAAGACCAAAGAGCTAACCATCTCACTCCTCATCGCTTGATTAATGCAGCGCCATGCAAACCAACCTTCTCACTTCCGCATGCATGCAGGGGATATTAATGTCCTTGGTTGCTAACCCCATCAATTTTGCCTCGATTAGTGTTAGTGGCCCTTTGCAAATTGTAATTTTGATATACTGGCCTTGTGTACAAAAAAATGGAGGTAGTAACTATATTTGACTTCCTTCCCCATTGCGGTGACGTCGACGATATCTTTTTTTTGTGGTTTGGCGAAGTGCGTTCGACGGAGAACACCATTGAGGGAGACCACGGTAAGTCGTTCGCAAGTGCCGCCTGCAAGCCGAGACAACCGCCTTATTTGCATCCAGGAAGTCCTTTACTAGTACTACTAGGAGTACTAGTGCGGTGAGATGGTTTCTCGAAGAAGACGATGGAGAAGCGGAGTCAGCGAAGAGTGAAATGATGGTTGCTTCGTCCGTGCTTTTGTGATTTGACGCCTCACTGCTTTGTGATTTGTGATAGAAGGGACAGGGGAGTAGACTCTGTGCTCTATACTGTACTACATGCGTCCAAGCATGGGAGAAAGAGGAGAGACGTTGCATTTTTCTATTCCTTCAATCAATCAATCAGGGAGCTTCGGTTCCATCTTTTTGGCTTTGGCAACACCGTCCACAATGGTTCCCACGATGCCAAAAGCTATTTTCACATTTGGCTACACATTGTGGATGCCCTTAACCGTACCACTTGGTTTTGCTCCTGTGTGCTATCTATACAAATCTCAATTATATTGATCTAAAAAATTATAGAATCAAGATTAGTAAAAAGGAGGTGATTTTGCCGCGCGGATGGCGGGGGAGGTTTCTTATTGAGCAATGCTACATCACGTAATGGTTTACGTAAAGTTATGAACTGATGTGATGTGGGACTATTTGATTGGATTAAAGGAGAGGATTAGGCCCACCCCACCTGAAAATCAGGGGGGCATATATAGATTAGATGGAAAGTATACGTAGCAGCTACGTAGCCCTTTGTAAGTCTAGGATTAGGCTTCTTATTTTCGGAGGACGTTGTCCTGGCGGTTTGCTAACATGCGGTCCCACGTGTCAGTGCTTTACCAAGCCGATCCGCGTCCCACATGAGGCAGAACAACGGCAGAAGCAACACGTGGTTAAGTTGAAGAAGATGAGGGAGAAGCGGATTCAGCAACGAGTGAAATGATGGTTGCTTCGTCCCTCCAACTTCTTTTTTTAGCATTATTACTTCGTCCCTCCAACTTAACTGCGGGAAAGGTGCAGCTTTGTGATTTGACGCCTCATTGCTCATTACTACGCCGGCGCCATGACTGGGGTGCTTCACCCCGGCTGCTCTGCACTGTATTCCGGTATGGCACGTGGACCCGGTAGCTTGATGTCCCACATGTCGGCGAAAGGGACTAGAAGATTTATGAAAGCGAGCGCTCCACTCTTACGACGGAGGAGTAGACGACACGACGGCCCAGTGAACTGTCACTTGTACTGTATAGTACTATAGTTTTGCTGTTTCGCACGATCCATCGATACAAACCCGATTAAACAGGAAAGGGCGGGATTTTTCCCGCGCGGTAGATGATACTGGCCATACATTTCAAAGGCAATTTTAATGTATGCAAACTGAATAATTATAAGTAACAATATGATATCTAGTAAAACTAAAAACACATATGATTTATTGTGTTAGAGTGTAGTAGTAGTGCTGTATTGCATAGTTGTTAGATGTAACATGCGAGAACGTGTAGAGATGTAGTTTTGGAGGGCCTACAGAGAGAAAAGCGTAATACGGTCACCGAACTTCAGAATAAGCTGATTACGGTCACTATATACGTTTTGCGGTGATTATACGGTCACTTGCTCACAGTTCAGCATCGGATTGCACTCTGTTGACCGGCCAAATAGTCTGCGTGGCGCCATGTTGACTAGTTAAATTGACCATGTTCCTTGTGGGTCCCACCTGTCAGTTCGCATAGGGAAAAGGTCAGATAAACACAAATTTACGCAGGCGCGACAAGGCTCCAACCCGTGCGCGGGAATCACCTGGTTGTGTATGTGTCTGTCAGGGCCTGATGTGTGCGCATGCACGTGTAGGTTGAGCACTTGAGCGTGAGAGTGTGTGTTGGTCGTGTGGTGTACTGGTGTGTGCATGCATGCGTGCGTGTGTGCGTGTGAGTGTTGCGTGCGTGCGTGGCTGCGTGTGTACGTGTGAGTGTTGCGTGCGTGCGTGGGTGCATGTGTTTGTGTGAGTGTTGCGTGGATGCAGTTCGTGTGCATGCGTGCGTGTGTGTATAATCACCACACCAGCTCCTGTGTGTTAAAACAGACGGCTCAGCATACCAATACAAGGCCACCTTGTCCGCTGTGCCCGCGGTCATGACTTCGAACCACCGTCCAAATATTTTTTTGTCGTTTGTTTTCATTCTTACTAGCAAGATGCCCGTGCGTTGCACGTAACATCAAGATGCATTTGTATGACTTGTTTATCTTGTGAGAGAAAAGGATGAACGAGGGAAGGCCTTATTTGCAAATGTGGAGAGGTGTGTGGGTACCTTTTTGCAAAATTGCCATAGTTTCTTTCCTATCCGTCAGATATAAATCGGACGGCCTATATTGCAGGATGGCAGGCACACCATCATCACCAACTCTGTTTTTTATAAGAGTGTATTTTATGTATTTTATAAGAGTGTAGATGTAGAGTAGATACAAGTCGACAGGTGGGCACGATGGTAGTGAGATAATGTGATGCAACACTAGAGGTGCCACGTGGAGCGTTTAACTGGTCAACTAGTCATGTCATGAGCAAATACAGAGTTGTACGGTGAGCCCGTGACTGTATAATAACCACTAAACGTAAATGGTGACCGTAATGAGTGGATTCTGAAGTCCAATGTACGTATCGTGCTTTCGCTTCAAATACAATGATCGTCATTGCATATATCGCGAGAGAAAGATGAAACATGCGTGAATTTTCTGGGGGCTTACTTTTAGAGGACCTGGAGATAGTTTTGTGTGCATACGTGAAAGGGGCGTACAGGGGGGGTATGCGATGGAGAGAGAGATGCTCTTCGTTTCTCTTTATTATGACTAACTTTGTATATAGTATAAAAATATACAAATTCACAGTGCGGAATAAATATCATTGTGGGCACCATGCAATGCAAATTAGCGTTCGTACTCCTCCATATAACTTTGTAATGTTGTATATATGTAGAAACTCTAAAATAATTTTTTGGCCACACTTTATTCAAAAGGAATGTTGTATGCGAAATAAACGTGAAGAGAGGGCTTTTTAGATCAATGGGGTACGTGATGTAACATGTGTGAATGTGTAGTTGATGCATTTGGCGGGGCCTAGAGAGGTATGTGTGTGTATTACGTATTCGAGAGAGGCATGGATAGAGGGGCCGACGGGGGGGGCGTGGGAGAGATAGCACGAGAAATGAGAGTGGTCTAGAGAGAGAGAGACGAATATGACGTCACGACAAGAGATTCCATTCCCTTGAGTGTGTATATGCAAGGGGGGAGGGAATAGAGGCACCAGGAGAAATTTTCTGTGTGTGTGGTGTTTGTGTTGGTATGTGTGGGTGTGAGAAGATAATGAGACGTGGGGGCAGAGGGTGTGTCACCGCGTGAGGTCCGGTGGGTCGAGGTGAGGCCCTTCGTTCGGTTCCGTCCTGCGCCACATTGGTCGGCCCGTGACGCATTTAGGAAGACCCATGGATGACTAGTCGTACAAGACAAAGATAGCAGAATTGTGAAGGACTCTGTGTCCACTGACAAAGCCGGCTAGGATTTGTAACCCTAGGTTCTCGGACTAAGGTAACCCCTTTATCTCTGATATTACTATTCATCCAACCTAACTTTAAGGGGCATCCTACAGAATGCTCTGCTAGAATCATACTCGTCGATTAGGAAGAGAGGTGTGAGACAATGCGTGAGAGACAGGCGTAAAGATAATGTGCGTACATGAGACACGTAGGCAGGTCCATGTATATAGAAAGGGTCGATGAGGATTGTGCGTGTGTATGTTTGCGAGAGGAAGAGTGCTTGTGATAAAGGTTAGTGAAAACAGTTGTAAATGGTTACGAGAGGGAGGGAGGGTTATATCTAGAGCATGTGTGCGAGAAAGACACCTCGGGAGAGAGTGTGTGAGCATGTGTGAGAGACCACCGATGGAGAGTGAAACTACACGTAAAAGACTGCTCTACACATTGATTAAAGATATAAATTGTATCCAAATATTAGGATGGGATCATGATATTTGCAATTCGCGTAAGGAGCGGTCATTGATCCATCAGACATCTAGATTCTATCGAATTTGAGCATGTCTATGTTATTATTCGACACAATTGATCCACATAGTTAGTATTTTGAACTCCAGACAATGCATCGCTTTAGCAATCGAATATAAACGTGAGTATAGTTCATGTTGTGTGTGTAAAGCACATTATACATACGAAAGTTACACAATGGACATTATAAATAGCTACCTATGAACTAGCATACATTTGAATTCAACTTAAGGTGGTTTAAAAAAATTGAATTCAACATGAAGTCCATTCAATTATTTGAATTTGATATCATGGCATTTGTAAACCATACCTAAATTTTGGGGGCACCAATCTTTGCTCTGATTTTGTACATAATAGCATATGTAGTCGTGTACAAAATAGATTCAAATTTAGCTCCTCCATTCCAAAATAATCGTAGTTATAGGATTTTCAAGTGTCAAAATTTCAAAAAGAAGCGGATAATTTAATGAGGTTTTCAAACATACAAGGTCAAATATAACGTTGTCTATTTAGGTCAATCCTCATAGTTCAAGAGTACTCTAAACGGGAATGCTTGTGTTTCAAAATTTCGAACGAAGAGCCAAAAGAGCCTCTACTCGCCCGAAAGCGCGTGACACCAATGTTTGGTAGTACAAGGAAATTACTTTTTTAATAACTCCGACCCGTGAAACCTACCGGCCCGACGTCCAAAGGTCTAAACCGGGGTAGGTTTGTAGCTTCATCTAGACGCCACGCAACCGCATCCGAAAAACATTCATACACAATGGCCGCCTAAGCACACATGCGCGCGGCCGAAATCGCTCCCGCCCACTATTTGGGACACCTGGGATTACCATCCTACCCCCGACCCGCAGTAGGTCCGAAATTTAAGAGGGGGGCAAAGTTTGTACTTTCCCCAAATTTCAAACAAGCGCGTCCCATCTTCTGTTCAAAAAAGCCAAAAACAAGCGCGTCCCAGACCGAAACATGGTTCCCCCCACCCGTCCGATTCCCCATTCGTACTCCATGGGCGCCAAAACTACCTCAACACCAGACGCGAAACCCCGGCGTCCTCCGTCCGCCACCCCATCCCACCCATCAACCGCCGCCCTCCTCCATCATGCCGGAGCCGATACCCCGACGTCGTCGTCCACCACAACCTCAACCGCAACGCCCTCCACGGCTACTGGTTGAAGCCGAGGCCGAGCCGTCCGTACCCGAGCCAGTTCAACCACGCCGTCCTGCGCCTCACCACTGCCGCTCCAACTTCGCCACCCTCCACCGCACCGGAGTTGTTCCTGCTACGCCGTCCTTCGCCGCCTCGGATCTGCTTCCCCTCCGCCGACATACGGCCACGGCAACACAGTCAACAATTTGGCCATGGGTTCGTCCAAGCCTGCACCCTCCAGAACATCGGTTTCCTCGGTAAAAAGAAGAAGATCGGCGCGCATGTGGAGGTGACCACACTGGCAACCGAAAAAGGTACTCCTCTTCCCTTATTCGTGCAAATCTTACGTCTCTGCTTGCACGGTATTCATCCCACAGAAGACACTAGTTGACCGCTTCTTCTTGATACTAGATGTTCCTAGTAACTCGCGATGCACAAGGTTTCTCCTCATATACTATTTCACCTTAGCTAGAGGTCCGTCGCCCCCCTGAATTTCAATTTCTGGCCAGTTGATTCCCAATTAACGGAAGCACTCCCCAGCGTAACAGGTGCTAGTACGCCTATTACGCCGGGGAAGCAGCGCCTTGGTGTTTATCTTAGGGGCATGTGCGGCCTAGAGCTACTGGCGCCCGATTTGGAGGTCGGCCGGGATTAAAGGGATGGCCTGGGGGCGCTGCCAAGCACGGCAGTGGTGTGAGGTCAATGGGAGGGCGGGGCGGCGGAGGCAGGGGTCTGGGCCGGTGGTTGCTGGCGGTTCGAGAAAGATCGTCAACAGTGACTGGCGGGAGGTAGACGAAGGCCATCTGCCCGTTCCTTATAGATCGGATGGTTCATTAAAAAAATCGACTGACCTATTTATTTTCAGTCGACTGTTATCTTAGATATGACCACATGTGGTGGTGTGCTGGAGGAGTACCTGCATTCTTGTGCTCATATATTACAAAATCATACGGAGTAGAATCTAATTTTGTTTGCCATGCAATGTTGTAGAGCTATCATATGTCTCCTGTCATTTATTTTTCAGCCACCTGCTATCGGCTACTTTTACAGTGCACTAGTTCTGCACACACTTCACCCTTACTCTCACTATTGTGTTTTTATGCAAGGGTATTTCAGACTCTGCTGCCATGACAGAACCCAAAAAGAAAAGAGAGAAGTCGCTCCAGCTTCGTATGCGGGTAGGCAAGACACGTTGCAGTGCTATAAAGGGTGCAGTGTCAGCAGATGGAGACGGTAAACGTAGCTCTGGAGTTGATGACCTCGCTCGCAATGAACCACCATCCCAGGTGCTTGCTTTAACTTCGCCGTGTCATATGTGGTTGCATGTTCCATATGGTGTCTAGCTTGTATTCGAAAGGCCGAAGTCGATAAGATAAGGAAATATATTTTTTTACATGAACCACCATCCCGTGAGCACCAGAAGATAAATAGCTAGTCAGGGCACTGGCCGAGCCAGTGACAAGCCCAGCAAAGATAGGCATCACCTGGAAGCCAACTAAAAAGCTGCGATGGTGGCGAAGCAGCCCGCCTCCCACTAGGCTCTCAGGTCCTAGATGATCATGCTCACCACTCCAGCCAGATGTCTAGCTTGTATTGCTTCCAATATGGTTAAATTGCATCTGCTTAGCTTACACATTATACCTTTGAATATGACATACCTTTCTGTTTTTGGTACATACTAGTACATCTGTGTATTAACCATGTTCTTACATCAAACTAATGTTCTTGTGTATCCCTCATCAATCACTTATGACGAGGCAGGCAAGGGGACTACTCCTCATTTAAAGAATGCAGCGTCAGCCTCCCGACATGATTCTCAAGAAACAGAAATGCTAGATGAAGATAGTGAACGTAGCTCTGTAGTTGATTACAGCATTTCCCCTACACTAGCATCGCAGGTGCTTGCTCTAACTTGGCAGCGTGATATGTGGTTGCATGTTGCATATGGTGTCTAGATTGTAATTCTTCCAATCTGGTTAAACTGCATGTGCTAGTCTGCTTAGCTTATACATTATACATGTTAATGTGACATGCCTTCCTGTATTTAGTACATAGTACATCTGTCTGTTAAGCATGTCCTTACATAAAACTATTGTTTTTTTTGTATACCGCATCAATCAACATGACAAGAGACCTTTAGTATATGCAGTGCGATATCAGTTGCATCTTTCATATGATTTATAGCATGCGCTGCTTCTAATTTGTTGAAATTCCATTTATGATGGGACGCTTTTAACTTGGCAGAGTCATATTGGTTGCATCTTTCATGTGGTGTCTAGCTTGCATTGCTTCTTATTTGCTGGAATGATTTCTGCTTAGTTTACACAAACAGTTGTGAACATGCCATGCCGTCCTGCTTTTCGTACATATTCCATCCTGGTATCATGTGTTTGCCTTACATCAAAGTAGTGATTGTCAGTATCATGCATGAATGAGTTCTGAAGAGAGAATTTTATTGCTTTTTCTTGTCGGTTTTACTTAACAATTCAAAATTAATAAAGCGGAAGGAAGTTAGCAAGGCAGCGGATAAAGGTGCTCCTTCCGAACGGAGGGCCTCTACAGTTTCTACTCCTCCACACCCCCAAGATGATTTCCAAGACAACACATGCATAGACACTCAACAAAGCTGTGTTTATGATGAGCACGTCTCCCCTAGTGCAGCATCACTAGTGCTCCCTCTAACTTGGCACTGTTATATGTGGTTGCATGTTATGTGTGATGTCTAGCTTGTATTGCTTCTAATTTTGTTGAATTCCATCTGCTTACTTTACACATTATACTTGAATAAGACACGTGTTCCTGTTTCTAGAACATACAATATCTGTCTATCACACCATGTTCTTACATCAAATTACTAGTGTTGTGTAACCTGCAACAATCACTTATCATAAGACACGTTTGACTTCGGAGTGTGATATAGGTTACATCTCACATTCTTTTCTAGCTTGTACTACTAATTTGTTGAAATGGCACTTATGACGAGACAGTTTTAACTTGGTAGAGTGATATTCGTTGCATCTTTCATATGGTGTCTAGCTTCCATTGCTTCTAATTTGTTGAAATGCCTTCTCCTTAGTTTACACATCATAAGCTGTGAATATGCAATGCTGTGAATATGCAATGGCACTAATGACGAGAGACCTCTAACATGGTAGTGTGATGTTGTTTGCATCTTGCATATGATTTATTTCTTGTACTGCTTCACATTTGTTTAAACACCATTTATGATGAGACACTGTTAACTTGGCAGAGCGATATTTGTAGCATCTTTCATATGGTGTCTACCTTCCATTGCATTGCTTCTAATTTTGTGAAATGTCTTCTTCTTAGTTTACACATCATAGTTCTGGTTATCTCTTCCATCCTATTTTTCACACATATTACATCCTCCTATCATGTGGTTGTCTAACATCAAAGTTCAGTTCGTCTGCATCACGCATCAATTTGTTCTGAAGAACTAAATTGTTATTCGTTTTTCTTGTCGGCTTGACTTAACATGGCACAGAGAAAGAGGAAGAAACACAGAATGGCAGGGAATGAGAAGCGGATGAATCCTGCAGATTCTGCTGGTACTGATGGTGCAATAGAAGGTCAAAGTCCAGCGGAAAATTCTACAAACACGGCGTCCCATGCTACACGAGTTGCAAAAAAAGCCAAACAGAAACAAATAGCTGCCACCAAACAAGCAGAGACAACCCTAGTTCTTGCAACACCTACCACAGTACTACCAGTTGCACGACTTACTCGTGCGTCAACTGAGCTAGCAGCACGTTCCCAAGCTCCCTTACCACCTGACACTACTTCCCAAGCACTCTTGACACAAGACGAGTTGGCAATATCAGATGAACCTTGTGAGCTTCAACAACAAGAAGGTAGTTGCTGGAGTCAAGTTATAGTTGCATGCTTCTTTATATGTAGTCTCACAGTTTGATGTACACTAACACTTCCTATGTTCGTTGTTGGACTAGCACCTAGGCGCAAGAGGAAACAAACATCAGGGATAATGCTCGATAGGTTAACTAAATCTAGAGGAGGAAGAATGGAGATCCGTTTTGAGGCAGGTTTAAAAAGGCCACGTGATGCTACAGAGTCAGCCAAGTTAGTATCAGAGGCAGCGGTTGCCGTTAGGTGTCATGTACGTATCCTCCCAACATGGATTCAGTACAGGAATGACAAAGACGAAACCCAGTTCAACACCTTCCTCGACCATTTATCTGTAAGTATGGTTATGTATGGAAACTAGTAATATCGTCTTGCTCTGTCCCATACTTTCTAGGTTGCTGATAATGAGACTCCCATAATTTTCAAAAGATGAGGTTCAAGTTGGATAGCCAAGATGATGCAACCAGACAAGCTTGCACCCATGTTTTCAAGTCTGCTCTGCGACAATATCGGTATAACTTGAGGAAAACTCACTTTGAAGGCAAGGCTAACAGTGAACTTTCCCAAACATCTCAAGTGGAAAATATATCGGATGAAGACTGGAGGGGCCTTGTTAAACACTGGTCTGATCCGAAGTATCAGGTACATTATATATATGTGATCAGATCACATGTTGAAGTCCTATTTACGCATGTGCCACACAAATCTATCTTCTTGTAGGTGAACTGTTCAAAGAACAAGGCCAACCGTACGAAAGTGAAATTCCAACAGACGACAGGATCTCGTAGCTATATTGCACACTGCGAGGCTCTTGTAATTAGCTGTTGTTTCACTCTTTTCGCTGTACCATATTATCAGATCTATATTGACTTGTTCGAAATGCAGAGGAAAGCCCGCAAGGACCAAAAAGTACCTGAACCAAATGATGTGGACATGTTCAAGGACTGTCACACCAGCAAGAACAAGGGCATGACTACACCAGTCAAAGCCGCTGTTGTAAGTCCTTAATCCTCATGCCTTTTAACTACTACTTACTCTGACTTGTGCCTTGAACTGCATGGTTTGCAGCCAATGTCTATTACTCTTTTCAATTTTATACACAATTGTCTTAGCGTATCATTGCACCTTACAAGGTTTAAAAGAGAGGAGTGTTGTTCCTTTGATCTTGACCCGTAATCTAGTTCCGTGCTGGACTTGCCCACACAATGTTACAATTGCCTGTTTGCCTGTTCTCAGTTGTTTTGTGATATGAATGATGTCATACTATGCTTACCGTATTATAAACTTCGTCTCTTTATCCTTAGCCCTCAATACAATGTGAAGAAATAGACAATACATTAGCGATGGTACATGGTCATATGTTTGGAACCTGGTTTTATTATGTACTTTGCAATAAAATACAACTAATATTTTACATGGGTTCACCAGAATAAGTTCTGTATATAGACCAAAGCTATTTTGTTTGGTTTTGCTGCCTCCTTAATATCTTTTGTTCTAGTACTACTAATGTAAAACCTCAACTTTTCAGCGAGCTGTGGAAAAATGGTGCAACCGCCACCTTCTGAAGGTGGCGAGGCAACTATAACCGCAATGTCAGCTCTTGCTGTAGTAGGTCAGTACCTGTCCACTAACAGTGCCAAAAGCACGTTCCTGCGTAATACTGGGTTGGTTGTTAAGGCAATATCGTCCAAACTGCCTCATGATCAAGACATGCAAGCTCAAAGCAATGTTGTATCTGCGCTCCAGACACAAGTCCATTCCCTAACAGAGACCCTTTGTGAAACAAGGAGAAACATTGCTCAATGTCGTCAAGATATGCATGGTTTTGAAACCAGACTATCAGACATTTGCTATGTTGTTCAGGAGCCTAGGGGAAATGAAGGCGAGGGTTATGGTGCTCCATCGGACAATACAGCATGAAAACGTAACAGTCAGGTCAAATGAACTGAGCTTCTGAACTTCTGGTGGTGCATTTATCTGCTAGACTATTAAGTTTTATGCCAACCTTCCTTTTGTTATATAGTTGTAATTTGTTTTGGTGCGATACAAAATTTATTCTTAACGTGCAGCCGCCGGCTGAAGAAAACAGCAAGCCATTTTTGTATAGTGTAGGGTGTTCCCTATATTTGCACTGGTGGCGATCTTTGATGCCGAGTGGATGTAATCTGTGCAATCGCCTTAATAGCCTAGCATTAGTTTCGGCCTTATTTATTTCCTAGTCTTCTTTTTCCCTGGTTTGCTAGTGGCCGCAACTACCATGGGCCATATACGGGCCGTAGGATCCATGGGTCTCCTACGGGCCGTCAATAAATGGGCCTGTAATCGGTGGGCCTCGGGCCGTTGGATAAATGGGTCTACATGGGTCGTAATCGGGTGTAATTGGTATCGGCCCAACACGGTAACAGGCCGTAGGACAACAAAGGCTTAATTCTGTCACAGGCATAACGGGTCGTTAATGGGCCAGAATATAGGACGGGCTGGAAACGGCGCAACGGGTTAACAGGCCAGAAACGGGCCGACTCTTGCCATGGGCCGAATTTGGCCCATTAGGGTAACAGGCCAGTAACGGGCCGACTCTTGCCATGGGCCGAATTTGGCCCATTAGGGGAACAGGCTAGTAATGGGCCGACTCTTGCCATGGGCCGAATTTGGCTCATTAGGGGAACATGCCAGTAACGGGCCGGAAGTAATCGAGGGCCGAAAAGGAGCCCAAGAACGTATGGGCCGTCAATAGGCCGAAAGCTAACACGGGCTGGAAACGGCCCATGTAAATCACGGGCCGTTAATGGGTATAAAGAAAATTACTGTTCATTATGGGCTAGAGTCACCGTGGGCCTGTAAAGGGCCGAAAGATACGAAGGCCTCATATGGGCCGAAAGACGTCGTGGGCCATACATGGGCCGAAAGTGAAATGGGCTGGTGTTATATTCGACGGCCCACATGACGTTGTTGGGCCAATTTCCTTTAGGGCCTAACGGGCCATGAGTTAACGGGCCGTAAAATGGGCTATTTGCGAAGCTACCGTTAACAGGCTTTTCATGGGCCAGCCCGTTAACTTTTGACCAAGTCAAACGGGCCGGCTTTGTAAGCTAAATGGGCCAGTGGTGGGCCGTGGCACGTGTCGACATATCATAGGCGCCTATCTGACCCACTAACGAGCTGACACGTGTTTCGTCCGGCCAATAAGAATTTTACACGTGGAAATTTCCCATTGGTCGGGGCTGTTAACGGGTTATCGGATCCAAAACCCGACCCGATAGCTTAACGGTGTTCCGTTACGGTGGATGCCACGTGTCGGTCACCCTTGACGAAAGCACTTCTGTGATGCGCGATTTATCGTCATGGAAGTGGACCCTTCCATGATGATAATTTTGGTAATGTCAGGGAACACTTCTACGACAGCACATGTATGACTATCTTGATTCTGTCATAAAATCGTCATGGATGTACATGCATGACAAAAAACGCGACCTACTGTGACAAACACGTATCATCACGGAAGTGTATTTTTTTTGTAGTGTCAACGGTGGCCTCGACAGCGAGGTGCTCCTCCAAGATCTGGGGTCAGCACGAATGGCAGCCATCGTGACCTCATCCACCCATGCGGCCGTGATTTGCTTCTCCGTTGCCAAATGCTCCTTGAGATCCTGGCTATACTGCGTGCACCATGGCTTAGGCCGGCGCTTATTTGATGGAGGGGTCAGTGATTTGGGTGGAAGGTGTCGCGCTCACGCCGATGGTCGGGGCATGTGGGATGTGGAAGGAGGAGGAGGATGGGGGTTGGGTGTGGATTACCTGCCTGGATAGACGAGACCGAGCAGCGTGAAGGAGGGTCGCCGGCAAGGAGGTGGCGCTGCAAGCAAGGAGTGAAGGTTTCAACTTGGAAAGGAAGGCAGAAGCAGGGGAAATGTGGCTTTGGTAAGGGGGAGGGGGCAGGGAGGTAGATATTTCCGCGGAAGCCGAAAATTTGGAATCGCTTCAGCGAAAAAACTGGCGCGCAAAGTGTCATCAGACACGGTCTCTTTTCTGAGCGGGCTGTGGACTGTAGCCGTTGCACCTTCTCGCGTAAGCCGTATGCGTACTATACTCTGACGATGCTCCAAGATATTTTGAGCTGCATCTCACACGGTTGGTTATAATAAACTGTGTGGGATCTACTTGATTTTTCGTCTTGATTTGAATTACATAATGGGTTCACATCGGCCAATATGCGATACTATCCCAAAGAGACTCAACAACGGCCAAACTACACGATCAATCAAGGGGGCTCCTATGGTCGGTCGAGGCTCTGATACCAACTTGTCACGCCCAATATGCGATACTATCCCAAAGAGACTCGAAGGTCCCACCAAGGATAGAACCGCATATTGACACGCTTTTGCAAGGTGGATATCATTACATCAACATTACATAATATATGGGGATACATACAAAAGGCACAAACACCCCAAGAATACATCAATACATCATACATAAGATCAACATCCGACTACGGATGAACACAAACAGAAACTCAAACGACATCCACCCTGCTAGCCCAGGCTGCCGACCAGGAACCTAACCCAAGATCGACGAAGAAGAAGAAGGAGAACTCCAACACAAGTAAACAACGCTCTCGCGTCATGATCATCGCATAACCTGTACCTGCAACTGTTGTTGTAGTAATCTGTGAGCCACGAGGACTCAGCAATCCCATTACCATGGGTATCAAGACTAGCAAAGCTTAATGGGTAAGGAAGGGGTAAAGTGGTGAGGTTGCAGCAGCGGCTAAGCAAAGTATGGTGGCTAACTTACGAAACAAGAGCGAGAAGAGGAGCTAAGCAAACGGTCGCCAACTAGTAATGATCAAGAAGTGATCCTGAACTCCTACTTACGTCAAACATAACCCAAAAACCGTGCTCTCCTCTCGAACAACCCCGAAAAGAGACAATCACGGTTACGCACGCGATTGGTGTATTTTAGAAGAGTTTACTTCAAGTTTACTACAACCGGATATTAACAAATTCCCATCTGCCACATAACCGCGGGCACGGCTCTCGAAAGTTTAAACCCTGCAGGGGTGTCCCAACTTAGCCCATGATAAGCTCTCACGATCAACGAAGGATATTCCTTCTCCCGGGAAGACCCGATCAGACTCGGAATCCCTGTTACAAGACATTTCGACAATGGTAAAACAAAACCAACAAGACTGCCCGAATGTGCCGACAAATCCCGATAGGAGCTGCACATATCTCGTTCTCAGGGCACATCCGGATGAGACATCCTAGAGTAAAACTAGCCCTCAAGTTTCCCCAAGGTGGCCCCGCAGTCTACTCGGTTCAGACCAGCACTCTGAGGAGCACTGGCCCGGGGGGGCTAAAATAAAGATGACCTCGGGCTTCGGAAACCCAAGGGAAAAAGGCTTAGGTGAGGCAAATGGTAAAACCAATGTTGGGCCTTGCTGGAGGAGTTTTATTCAAGGCGAACTGTCAAGGGGTTCCCATAACACCCAACTGCGTTAGGGATGCAAAATCCGGGAACATAATACCGACATGACGGAAACTAGGGCGGCAAGAGTGAAACAAAACACCATGCATAAGGCCGAGCCTCCCACCCTTTACCAAGTATATAGATGCATTAATAATATAAGAGATATTGTGATATCCCAACATAAACATAATCCAACATGGATCAATCTTCATCTTCACCTGCAACTAGCAACGCTATAAGAGGGGCTGAGCAAAAGCGGTAACATAGCCAAACAACGGTTTGCTAGGAAGGGTGACAAAGGTTAGAGGTTCATGGCAATTTGGGAGGCTTGATAAGCAAGTGGTAGGTAACGCGGCACAGCGATAGCATCGAGGCAACTAGCATAGCAATGATAGTAATGAGATCCAAGGTGACAGTCATCTTGCCTGAAATCCTGCTAGGAAGAAGAACGAATCCATGAAGACGATGAAGCCACGAAGACAAACCAAGCGTAGACGAACGAATCCTCACGATCGCAATGAGACGGGAACTATCGAGAAGAAGCACACAACATGGTAAACACACCACACATGAACAAGGCATGATGATCAACCAAGTATGATGCAAGACAAGGCTATACGAGGCTACGCATGGCAAGAGATGATGCATACAAGAGCAACACATCAAAGCAAGTTTAAATGAGGCCGGAAACAACATATAACAATTCCGGTAAGTCCTCATATGCAAATTTCAAAATTGGTCCAGATCTGAATAAACTTTATGTTCAAGTTGTTAAACAGCAAGTTAAGATGCACCAAGATGATCTACACGAAATTCTAGTCAAGTTACATATAAAGTTCATTTAATTTGGAGCTACGGCCTAGAAGATCTGAGCAAAACAAGTTAAACATAGCATTGATGCAAAATGCATTCAAACATCAAGCAAACACAATCAAAACATGGATGCAACAAGGTAACATGAAACTACATGCAAAACTAAGCAAGTTTCATATATAGCATACTCAAAACAGAGCAACGGTTCAACACATACACATGAAACAAGTTTAAAGGAGAAGCTCTCCAAAACAGCAACTAGGCATCTTGCAAGGATCAAAACAACATGCTACAGCACCTCAATATGAAAACAAAAGGCATGAATGTGATATACAGGTAACGCATTACAAAACATGAACACTGAGTTATCTCCAGAAATCACTAGAACATGCTCAAAAGGACATGGCAAGATTGCAAATAATAATAGTTTCACAGACTTGGCAGAATTCACAGGACATGGTGGGAATAACATCAGGTTGCATTGTTTAGAGCTATCAAACAACATTCTACAGGAACTTATCATGGCAACCAAAGACATGGCATGCTAGTACTAAAAGCAATTAACAAAACTCCCTTACTGAACTTATTTCAAAGATGAACAGGCAAGATGGTAGAGCCCATGCAAACATGGCAAATGATATGGCAGATTCAGACTTGGTGATAATAACAGCACATGGCAGAAACAACGATAAGTAGGCATGTTGGTGAACTTGTACCACTCAACACAAGGCATTTCATGGCATGTGAAGGTAACACACAGTAACAAGGCATGTTCATAAAGCTAGGCATGGCAATAGCATAATCATAGGGTGCATGGATCACTACCAAAACACATGGCAAAACTGAACTTAATGTTAACAAGCTGACAGCAACATTATTAGCAAGTTTGGAGCATGATAACAACATGCTACAACAGGCTATAAATGCAAAACAAGGCATGGATGGATTCATCTTAATATTTATAACAAAACATCCTTAATAAACAGCTCCATATTATGCATAGAACTCATGGTATCAACAGGTTTACATAGCATCCCAATATAATAGAACAAGACTCAGCAGAAATGACTAAGTCACAGAAATCAGCAACATCACGGAGGCTACTTTGCAAGCTTGTTTCAATCAACACATGGCATATCATGAAGAGTGGATTGCACCACAGAAAATATGGCATATTATAGCTCACAAAACATATAGACATCATGCTCAAAAGAAAATCACACAAAAAGATATAAAAATGACAAAAGAGCAAGTTTTAACAGTCTCAGCAGGTTAACATTATATAGCACTCTTGCAACGATTATTAGGGCATCAAGATGAACTCAAATAAGCATGCCACAATGTAATGAAATGAAGAGCATCTCCAATGAACATTTTGACATATCATGCACGCAAAACGGAGCAGTATGCAAGAAGTTATGGCATGTCAAAGGGGGCACCTGAATGTAAATATTTTCGGGACTTGGAAGAAATCGACCTCGAGGGGGAAAAGTCAACGGCAACGGATCTCGCCGGACTTGGGCGTGGAGGCGGCCGGAGTTCGCGGGGATCGACGGATCCGGGCCGGATCTCGCCGGATCCCGCCGGATCCCGGCGGGGGAGGCGGCTAGGCGACGGGAAGGCGATGTGGGCCGGCGCCGGCGAGCTGGAGGCGAAGGGCGGCGGCGCCGGG